>NC_034410.1:12408241-12473569 GCF_002078875.1 Numida meleagris
AGCAGCAGCACCAGCCGCCCCGGGCGGCCTCCGCTAAGCGGTTCCGGTTCAGGCGGGCGGTGACGCCTCCGCGCCGGGCGGGCGGGAGGGCGGCAGCGGGGCCGTGCCCGTTGCAGGGGTATGCCGGTGTGCCCGCAGGGACGGCCGCCGCTGCCCGCGCTTCGACCGCCCGCCGTGCTGAGGGGGGCGCGGAGGGGCCGGGTCCGCTGCTCTCAGGTGCCCCCGAATCGCACTGCGGGCTTGCGCGGCTGTACGTAACGTGGAAGCGTGGCTGTGTACTGCGGGACATCGTGTGGTGCAGCCTGGTCCCGGGCGCAGCGTGCTCGGTGTCACCTCAGGGCTGGGCCCAAACGCGGCTGGAGCGCTGTCCCCACGGCCTGTGTGCAGCTGCCGGGCGGCTCTCACTGCTGGTCCCCGGGTCCTTAGGAATTCTCTGAGGATGCCCTTACATACCCCCTACATTTTGGTTTTCCCAGCCAAATTCCATTTTGGGTATGAGTGTCATACTGAAGATGGAGACCGTGGATGATTCTCCATAATTTTTTTTTCCTATTTTTTCTTCTTTTTCCTTTTATCTCCGCAATCTAAGCAAATCTTGTGACTACTGGAGGTCTGACTCATGGCAGCCTAATGGTTACGCTGATAACTTCTTAACAGAAAAGCTTCTGTGTATTTATAAAAAATGCTTCAGCTTATCTCGTGATATCTGATGTTCTTGTAAGATCTGCTCAAGGCACATAATTACACACGAGGCATTAGAGTTTTTATCTTTTTTTCAGATCACACATTGCAAAGAAAAAAAAAAATTGTTAGTTTTTAACTAGCTTCAGTGTCTCCTTGATGTGAATGTATTCTAGTGGGGTGCAAACCAAAGCATTAAAGAAATATTATTTCTTAGAACTCTGTTGAGCGTGGGCTCCTGTCACTAATTTTGCAATAACTTAAACAGGAACATGGTGAGGCCCTCTGCGTCTGAGTAACACAAGTACGTGCAGTGCCTTCTGTGTTAGTGTCTTCTGTGGTTTGCATCAAAACAAAAGGACATTCAGGATTTGCTGGTGCTCTGCTTCAGAAGGACCATGGTGTACAAGATGTAGCATTAACTGTCCCACCCCACTACCAAGTACTTCACTGCTGCTGGGCATGCCTTGTCCTCAGACCAGGCCTTGGCGTAAGCTCTGCTCACCTTGTCAGAGCTGCTTAAATAAATCTCTGGTAGGCATCAGGAGCAACCAGGAAATTTCAAACACAATTTTGTCAGAATCAAATCTTTCTTAGAATATAAAATGGAATAATGTTTCTGAGATGTCCAATCTGCCACATCTCCCAAGAGGACCTCACTAGGGCTGGAGAGACTTCTGTGGAAGAATTCCTCACTTGCCTGCCTCGTATCAAACTAGATAAGCTAGACAAGACATTTCCTTCATTACAAAGGAACTGTTTAAACCAAGAATTCTAAAGGTAAACATTTAAAATGTTTTAAAATACAAAATATTGAAAACTTGTGATCATCAGTTGTGACCATGCAGTCACTATGTAGCAACCTATTTTCTTTCTTGCAATCTTTTTTTCTGAATTGCTCATATACCTGTACTCCTCCTTTCACCCCAAGAGCTTGCTGAAGAACATTTTAATGACAGAGGTGCTACAACACATATTTAAGGATAAGGGCAAACAAAAGGAATGCTTTTCTGGAGTAATAGTCTTGTACGGTTTTCTAAGAGCTGAGACAAACAGAAAGATAAAACACACCAGGAAAGCTTGTTTGGTTTTCAACCACTTAATTGGAGCAACATCCAGTGTATAATGTGAATTATGATTTGATAAATGTTGGTACAGTAAAGCAAGAACAGTTCACTGTACATTACTGACTTGCTTAGATGTCATGCACCTCTAAATATGATCTTGTTTGTCTTTATTTGCCTAGAGACCATTCTGAAGTTAAAGATTGTGTATTTGCCTGAATTTTTCCTCTTGAGGAACTTTATGCAGCAGCTGAGGAACACCATAAGGCATCTAAAACTCAGGCCAAGACTGGTCATCACTGAGGTACCTGTGTTTACAAAGGGCTAGCTCCTGCACAAAGATATTTTTAAACCTGTAGCATCTTCACCACACAGAAGACAATGTACTTTAGTAGGTTAAATATTAATGATGTGACCCATTAAATTTTGTTCTTGAAATCTTTTTGGTACATACTTAAAAGCTGTACATGATTCAAACCAGCAGATGTAGATTACTGTTTTGCTTAGGGTTTCTATCTATTTGGGATACAAATGATAAATGTTATTTAGCACCAAACTACTTTCTCCTCGCAAATCTAATGATACAGGAAACACAGGCTAAAAAAAATCCTTTAAAATAAACAATTGGTGATAACTGGAGCATGGACTCCAGTTATCTTTCATACACACCAAGAAATTTGTCATGCAATACCTTCCCCACACTGCCACCTAATGTTCAATAGGAGTCCTACTGATAATTGAGGCATTGAAGTCTAAAATGCCATTTTGCCAAATTTATCACATAGTTAATTGTTGTATGGGACTTATGCTTATGTAAAGCAAAAACTTTAATTGAACGTGCCTGTGTAAAAACATGAAAAGTGATCTGGCTGGTCAACTGAATCATAGAATCATAGAATTGCTTAGGTTGGAAAAGACCTTAAAGATCATCAAGTCCAACCTCAACCTAACCATACTACCCTAACTCTAACAACCCACCACTAAATCATGTCCCTGAGCACCACATTCAAATGGTTTTTAAACACATTCAGGGATGGTGACTCAACCACCTCCCTGGGGAGCCTGTTCCAGTGCTTGACAACCCCTTCTGCAAAGAAGTTTTTCCTGATATCCAACCTAAACCTCCCCTGGCGCAACTTGAGGCCATTTCCCCTTGTGCTGTCACCTGTCACCAGTGAGAAGAGACCAGCCCCGCTCCCACTGCAATCACCTTTCAGGTATTTGAAGAGAGCAATGAGGTCTCCCCTCAGTCTCCCCTTCCCCAGACTAAACAGCCCCAGTTCCTTTATTTGCTCCTCATAGGGCATATTCTCCAAGCCCTTCACAAGTCTTGTTGCCCTTCTTTGGACCTGCTCCAGCACCTCAATGTCCTTTCTGTACTGAGGTGCCCAAAACTGAACACAGTACTCGAGGTGAGGCCTCACCAATGCTGAGTACAGGGGCAGGTTTACTTCCCTAGTCCTGCTCACCACACCATTCCTGATCTCAGCCAGGATGCCACTGGCCTTCTTGGCCACCTGGGCACACTGCTGGCTCATATTCAGCCAACTGACCATCAGCACACCAAGGTCCCTTTCTGTCAGGCAGCTTTCCAGCCACTCCTTCCAAGCCTGGGGAATCATGACCTAAACTCTGTTAATTGTAACACCTAAATTTATTTTGACTATAATACTAACATCTAAATCAACTGGAATGGCAGTGATGAACAGCCAAGGGATATTAATTATCAACTCTCTGATAATATTATTTATTATTACTTATGTTCATTATTGCAATCCCAGATCCAGTGGCAGTAAAACTTTCTTGATTCTGACCCACCCAGGATGGCAAAATCTTTCACTATGTTCCTCAAGAGAGTGCATTCCCATATCATATCTCAGTCTTCACTCAGATGTCCATCCCTACGGACTGGAGGGACAGATCCTATGGTACATTTCCCCTTTGCTTAGCTGTTGATTCTTCTAGGATTCAGTCTTCTATTTCTTGGAGGTAGTAATCCAGCTTTTCCCCAAAAATGTCCTTTCAGCCTTGTCACAAGCAATCTGAAGCCCTTCCTATGCCTACCCTAACCATTATGCTGTCAACAAAGGCAGATGGAGGTTTCAGTGGTACATGGCAGAATGATCCTGCAGTGACTGTTCACAGCAAAAACATCAAGACTTAGCAAGATTTGTGTAATATATGGAGCTACTGCTTAGTGTTACTCAACTTAAAATATTCAGATAGCATAACAACTGAAGTCAGCTCTTTGGTGAATAGTGCACTTGTTTCTTAGAAAGTAAGTGGCATTTTTGAATCAGAGAGAAATACGTAAAGACTAAATCATGATTTCTTTTGAATACAATGGAAAAAAATCAGGCTACATGCCTCATGTATTTAACTTCAATGCATAAGTTAGGATATTAATCTCCTGCCAGCCAGCGAAGAGATTCTATTCTAAGCAGTAATTCAGAGTACAAAGTCAAGGTCCTGCTCTGAAGTGCATGAACAATAGAGGATCCCATCTGTTTTCATTTACAGAAGGAAGTAGGTGATTCAGGAATGAAGGTGATACACCCAAGAGCAGGTGTCTCTTCCCTAAACATACATAGCCCAGATAAGTGTGTGTTATTGCCAGTTCTCTCACTGGCTTGGAATTACTGCAGAAATATGCAGTTTCCCCCAGTTAGGGAAAGACTGATCATTGTTTTGGTTGAAGCATTTCAAAGACGGCGATACTGAAATATTTATACATACCTAACCATTCATAATTTTTGTTATTTCTTCAGGAATGGGACAAGATCTGAACATGGAAGCAGCCAGAAACACACACATTATGCACGAGGGAAGATCTCCCATACAGCACAGAGCTGCAGTTTAGCAGACGAAGAAGCAGTAACCAAGCAAACTGTACCAGGGAAGCTTTTGCATTGTGGGGGAAGGCGCAGACGATTGGATTTAACCATCTGGATGGAATTTGACTGGATTAACTTTGGCACCGTTTCACATACTCTTAATTCATTAGTGAATGGAGTAACTATATTGGAAAACTACTGGGGAAAAACAACATTGCCTCTGATACTACTGTCACACCAGACAGAGCACAATCCCATACAGTCTCTCTCTGTTTTTCTCTCTTCATTGTCTCCCTGGCTAGTTTTTTTGTGCCAGTGTGTGTCTTCCCATATCAGGATTGGCTGGCTTCCCTTGGTCTGAGATCTTGGCATGTACAGAGCTATAATTACCCAATAGTATGGCTTGATGACTGCTAGAAAGGGTGGGAGTGCCCCCTCTTGAACAATAAAACCCCTTGTATAGAAAAGCCTAACTAAACAAAACAAAATAATGTGTAAAAATGGGTAGTGCTGCCACAAAAGCACTTTGCCAGCTGGAGAGTCTATACGAAGTATGAGTAAGAGGCTACTGTGTTTCACTCCTTTTCTGCTAGTGAAAGATCCCATTCTACTCCATAAAGAGGTATCTGTTAATGTGTTCTGATTTCATGCAGGTCTAGGCAAGTGTAACTCCTTTCATTTCAGTAACGTTGCTCCTCGTTTATGCAAAGAATAAGATCTGAACCTGGACCAGAAATTTGGGTGAGCATATTCAGACAGCACTGTTTTCTCTCAAGTTGATACTAAATATTAAAAAAAAAAAACAACCACAAAACAAACAAACAAAAAAAAACCCCACAAACTTTCATCTGACTCTCAATACATAGCATTTTGCATTTCAGTCATGGCAGCTTGCACTTAAAAACATCTGTGTAACAAGGAGCTATTACATGTTAATATGCAAGGAATTTAAGTATTCAGAAGTACAGCTCACTGGAAAAGCATGTGTCAGCACATATGTATGCTCAGGCTGAGCCCTTTATATGAAGAAAAACATCAGGGAAGCTTTAGCCTACAGCTCCCTAGAAGATCAGCCTTTTTAACCAAACAAATGGAGAGCTGTGTTTGAAGAAATTATTTAAAGAGAAGCTAAAAGTTTCAGAGACAGAGAGCCAAGCTGAATATTGTGAACTATATAGACTCATCTCTAGAATTGCCCATGTGAAACATTCTCAAAAGTATTATCTATATTCAGTTGAAAATAGTCTTTCCTCGTTTAATTTTAAAATCAAGAGGTGAAAAAAAAAGGGAGGAAATACTCTGAATGAAAATGAAAGCTCTTGAAATGTCCAAGTTCTCAACAGAGAAGTGTCCAGGCATAAGCCTGCGTTGACTTTTAGCAGGGTACTACAATTGTGAATAGCTGTAGGAATACATTTAGAATTGTATAGGTGCTTAAGATCTTCCTTTTCAAGAAAAATCTCCTAGGTTTCTGTGCATATCCCTGGAAGATACAGGAAATGGAAACATGGAGAAGAGAACCAGAAATTAATGCACTTAACAAAAGAATAGCAGATGCATCACTTTGAATGTGTACTTCCTAAATATTTAGTTCAACTTTCTCAAGCCCTATATGGATTAGACAGTACCCTTACCTTTGAAAAATAATGGAAAATTAAAAACTGTTCAACTAAATGGGGCAAGATTTTTCTTTTGTTTTCTGTTTGAACCCGGAATTCTGATCACTCTCAATGAGCGTTGGTATCGATGTCCTTTTGAGTGGAAAGGCTGGTCTAGGGAACTAGTAAGAAAATTAACCTCTGTGTATGATTTTCAAAGTGCTTTCCTCCTCAGTGGAAAGGTACCAAAGACATAAGCAAGCCGACAGAATTAAAAGTGAGGCTCTCGCATGAACATTCAAGAATCTTCCTTAAACACAGGAAAAGTCGTCATGTTTTTTGGAATCAGTTTCCATTTCCATGGATGAAAAAGGAAGAGAAGGCTGCCTCCTTCAGCAGGGTGAAGCTCACTTCAGTTTTGTTTCTGCTGCTATTAGCAACCAGTGAAATACACTATAAGTGGTCTGAAGGGAAAGCTTAAAATGTATTCTGCCATAAATCTCTCTGCTTTTTCATTTACTAAATTTTAAGCTACGTAATCATGGAGATAGTAGCACTGTTTGCTTTATTTTTGAGAGTAACAACCCACTGATTTGCACACACACATGGAACCTAAATTCACTTTACTGCTCCACTATAGACTATGGGCAAGACTTTCAAAAAAAAAACCCCCATCCCCATTTCTTAGATCCCTTTCAGTAAAACAGCAATAACATCTCACTCTTTCTAAGGGTATCTGTAAGTCTAAAATCGTGAAAACAGCAAGTTGTTCGTGTATTATAGAAAAGGAGACCAAAGAAATAAAATGATTAGATTACTGTCCTCATAGATACGATGCCCTACTGCGTTATTCCTGATGTGCACACTAATATTGCTTGATGCAGACAGTGCCTGTATCCATCATTAAACATGAAATGAACTCCTGTATGTTGTAGCACATTCCGGCTCGTGTAGCGTATTAACTCTGCTGTCATCATCACTCAACAAGAAGATACATCAATTGATTGCAGAAATGCCAGTGTGAGAATGTAAGTTCATAGGTTTAAAAAAAAAAGTCATATTTTCTCCATAAATGGAGTCAGTATAAATCATCAGAGTCTGCAATATGGGCTGGGGAAAATTAGTCACTGACCTACAAACACTTCCCACTGGATGTCTGTGAATCCATTTCACAGAGTGAAAAGTGACAAAAACTAAAGCAGATGAAGAAGCAGGACCGTGTGGTAAAATGAAGAAAAGACTACCCTAGAAATGTGAAGATACAACCAAGAAGTAACAAAAACACATTAATACTACTGTTCAGTTGTTCTAAGTAGTGAAAAGATGGAATGACTCGTTTAAAGTTAATTTTTAATAAGAATCCAGTAATACTTTTCAAACTCTTTAGAAGAAGTAATTATGTATTTTCAGCACCCTGCAGTCCTTGTAGCAGCTCTGGAACTTTAGCAGCTCACAAACCAGAAGGGTTTATCATCTTCTATTGCATCCAGAAATCTGTGGTTAAACAGGAAACTCAGTGCAGCGATTTCTAGAGAAAAATGCTGACTAATATTGGCAAGAATCTAGTCAGTTTGAATTAAACTTCAAATTAACGAGAATGTAATACACGAAGAGGGTTTTATCTCAAATAAAGATCCACCTTCCTGTCTTTCCTTGCAAGTTAACGCTACCCTTTTCAGCTGGAACTGTTCAGCTAATATTTTCCCCAAATATCCTCTAGTAGTTGAGCCCTATCCTTCATCAAATATCACTGAAGTTGTGCTACAGGACACAAAATGCATACATTAGAACAGGTATTTTCTCCAGCCAAGCTGATGGCATTGTCAGGTTCATTGCAGTGAAATTTTGTATGAACATGACGCTGTTCTAAAAAAACCTGATTAATCTGGTGATGAGTTTGTCCCTTCATTGTAAAGCTACTTAACTGGAAGGGATTTAGAGATGTTAGAATTTTACATTCCAGGAACTTTGAACTGACACATACTTTGACAATTTGTTAAGTACTAATGAAGAACACGAAACCACATAACAAAATATGACTGAAAATTATACCTCTTATATATGCTTGGCTTGAAATGTAGAAGACAGACCTCCTGAAAATTCTTCTTAAAAACAGAAAAGCATCTTCTCTAATATAAGACAGAGTATCCGTGTACAAGCGCATGCACGTTTTATTACTGAACTTCTAAAATAGCAAGATCTATTTACTAAATTAAAAAAGCACAACAAAAAAAGGCGAAGAAAAAAGAATTTGGTTCTGCAGTGGGTGAGGTACATGAATTGCAGAGTTTGGTACAAGATTACAAAGCAAAATTCTTTGGAACAATTTGGCAGTTCATATGCTCACAGTTGCCCCTTTCAACTTTAAAGCTGGTGAAATGCAGTCTATGAACTTCATACATTCAAATGATACAAATTTACATACACAAATTATACAGCTCAAGTCCATAACCTCAACCTTTGTTATCTTTGTCCACAGTAATGTTACTAGGATTCATCTCGGTGTTTTAATATATTGGCTTATCTGTATTTTCTTTGTTAACTGGTTTCATAATTTTCCCAGTTACTCAAACTGAGACGTTAAAATTTGTAACTTGTATGGGACACCAAGACAAGGTATGTGTAATTCTGGTGGCTACTATTTCTAATCAAATACATGTTGGCCTCGTGTTTAGGTTTAGGGTTAGAACATTTTTTATGCATTACATTGGTGGAAAATGCTAACATCTTCTAATATTCATCTGGAGTGTTATGGCTCACGGACTCTCTCAGCTTGACCCATACCACTAATCACACACTCCCACTGACAGTAGAATGTAAAAGATAAAAAAGAAAATCCCTGCAGAACCAGACCCCCCAGAAGCACCCATGATCACCAAGTTAACTGTTACACTGCAAGTATCCTACTTCTACACAGCCTTAAGCTTCATGTACAAACCTGACGATATCATTTAAGCAGTGAATGTACCAGGGGCCCTATGGAACACATCTCTAAGAACTGATTCACAAGGTCAGTCAGTAAGGAGAACCCCAGCAACTCTACAGGCCTTGGCCAGGTCTAGCCTGGGCAGAATTGAGCTGGGCTATTCACTCCTTGCTCTTTATCAATCACTGCTCAGTTTTAACCTGTCCATATTTCATAAGAATATTCCTGTTTGTTTTTGCTTTTTTTCTATTATTTTTTTCAAGGATAACTTAACAATGACAAGAGATCAGATTCTGGTGGCACAAAACCTAATCTGACTGTAGAATGAATGGACTCAAACACTTGGTCTGAATAAATGCAGACCCCATCTCTCTCTTAACCTTGGTGAGGCCTGAAATGGAGAAGTTCTGCACAACCTGGATTACTGTTTTTCACATGATACCCCCATAAAAGGTGCAAGACCAACAGTAGAACACTGCTCTCAGCTGAAGCTCCTGCACTTGAAGATGTGCTGCCTTCACTAGCCATCGAGCTCAGCAGAGCTCCAATGGGATTTACAGAATTTGCTTTGTAAGGCAGTCGTCCCCAGACACTGGACAGGAAACTCAGGCAAAAAAGGCATCAGAAATTCACCACTGGTGTGCCATTGAGAGGTAAGCCATCCAATAACTTGTTGGATTTGGTTGGATACAGTAAGAAGAGGAATTAGTTTGAAGGCGCATAGATTTAGGATTCTGACTTGCCCGTATTTAGGCAATCTCATCCATATATTGTCCATTTATGGACAGCGTCATTAATGATGTCCATAACGCACTTCCCACAAGTTAAATGTTGTTTATGATATCAAGTCAGTCTCCAATAAAAGAACATCTTGTTCACCTCATTCTGTGCTTTTTAGAGATAGGAAAAGCTGTAAACCAGACAGTATCTTCATCACACCTACTGGTGTCTTCAGATCAAAGGAGGCCAACAGAAGGTATCACAGGGGAGTTTAATGTTGTTATACCCATTTCAGGGTTTCATCCTCCCAGACTATAATTGAAAAGCATTCACTGGCACTGTATGCTTGCTTTGGGGCTTTTTTTTCTTTATAGAAGAGATAAAGCATTAGTCCATTACAAACGAAATATTTTAAGCCAGACACAGCAGGAGGTAGCTGCCTTTGTCACTAACCAATTTCTCCGACATAACAGACAAAAGCATTGCCAAAGAAAGTACTGAGCTGCTGATGGGTTGCAAGTACAGACTAATGTTGTCGGTGGGATTTTCTGAGAGGACTGTATCCTATCACTCTTGGGCAATGAAGGAGCTCAGTTTCTTAAACCCTTACATCATCATCACTTCCATGCAATCACAATGAGAATCCCAGAGTCCTATATTTAATGCATATATTTTAGAACTCTATTATGTATTTCATTTAATTTATTTTAGCAACGTGTAACTCATTTTCATGGAGAACTTTTCATAGCAGCCTATTTCAACAAGCTAATTTGTATTTCTGCATCCATACGTACTGGCCATCACCAATTATAAGACTTTGCTATCACTCCTAATACTGCAAATCAATTTAATTCCAACCTCCTAGATCATGTACGTGAGCAGCATGGTAAGATGTAAAGGAAAACACAGAAACAGCAAGAGAACATGACAGCCCCTGGACTCCAGCCAGGACTGCATAGGTCATAGAGAATTGCAGAAGCAGCGTCCATAAATCAACTGTAAGTGATGAATTTTGTGTGTGTTACTGGAAAAACAGAATGCATACATTTAAAGATTTAAAGGATAATAAAGAGGTTTCTGTCTGCACAGAGAAGTAATCACAGGTCCTAAGGCTGCCAGCAGCAGTGGCAAGTGGTACTGCAAACAAGGACAAAAATAACTTCAAACACTTTCAGATCTGTACTGATTATTAATTCATGTTATTCATGCGAATAACACAACATCTGACGTTGTCATCTGGAACCCAAATAAACTAAATATCTATTTGGGTTAAACTGGGGAACTTTATTGCCATGCTCAATTTGTACACTGTGCAATGTTCATTTATAAACCTCCCTCCCTAACAAAAAAATCTTGTGAGGAGTTGTTTTTTTTTTTTTTTACAGTGAGCCCTTTTCACAGGTAACAGTAAATTCTGTTACGTACCATCGCTGACATGAATTTCTTGACAAAAATCTAACACATTTTAATGACATGGCATGACCACACTTTGGAATCTTCTCCTGGAATTTTGTGCTCTCAATTCCTAATCAACACTTGAGTCCTTCCCAAGAGCTGGAGAATCACATTAATTAAACCCTACTTATATTGTTATGTGATTGCCCAAAGCAGCCTGAGCCTGCCAGTATCGTTCTGACATGATGCTGTCTGCACTGCCTTGCCAAAGCTTCTTCCTCTCCACTTTTATTTTCTTAAAATACATTTGTCTTGGGAAAGGTCGGGAGTTGATAACTTTGGTGTAGGATGCATCCCCATGAACTTCAGCAGTTGGGAAGTTGGTTCTCTCCTCCTAGCTCTTCTCCGACCATCTTGCACACTCAGTGCAAGGACGTGGACTTCACACAGGGCAAAGAATTCCAGCCTCAGGAAGTTATGGACTGTGCTGCAGAAATGCTCCCTGCTATTTCACTGAAGCAGATTAATAATTGGACTACCTCAGTTTTGGATGACTATTTTTAGATAAGGCAAATAGTTGTTAAAGTAATTAGAAAACTCCCCAAGTAGTCCAGAGAACACAGACTTGGACTTTCCATGCCTACTGCTACAAATATTCGTGAATTTTAATGTAAGTAGTCATGCATTGCATTGGGAGTCTGAGCACAATGAGCGGGAGATCCAGGCACTGTCCTCGGGACCAATTACCTAGAATTTAGACACGCACTAATTTGCTGTTTGATCTAATCTCTTGACACTAAGGTAACCATACCTCAAACAGTAGGTCCAGGAGTGCTGCTGCATTCTCTTGGGCACCTCCAGTGTGAGCTGCCCTTTAAGGATTTCCTACTGGTTTGGTGCAAGCTAGTGAATATTTAATAACTTAAGACCTAGTGGTGATGATGCAGTTCAAGTTGCAGAAGTGAAGCACTGTTGTTCTTCAGTCCATTCTGCTTCTCTTGTACAACCACGTATTCAGCCTCATAAACTCTGAATGGGAACCAGGCGTAGCTCTGCAGACTCACCGTAACACTCCACACCACTCCTACGGAACACTTAGCCAAGACAGCAGCTCTTCCTTTTGTTTCCCCATCACATTTGTTCCAGTAAATTCCTTCATTTTGCCTCAGGTATTTACCTTGCTTTTGCTGCTCTTCTGGTTGCCATTGTGTTTGTGTTTTGGCTTAGATAAGTGGCCTCGAAGAGAAGAGGACTTTGGTATAGCTTCTGCTGGTTCACACGGAAAACATGCTGCCAGGTCCAACTGTCCTTTTTGCTAACATTATAAACTGAAATGAGCAAACAGCCTGCCAAGTGGGGATAATAGCAAGTGTCACCTGACCGTGTGTTAGCTATGTTACTTGTATTTTAGAATACATTTTATTTTGCATTATACTGGTAAAGATTCAGAGCCATTGTGCTTATAAAGAGATTTGATTCATTTGATAGCTTTGTTTCCGGATCAAGTATGTATTTTAAAACCAAACTGCTGTTTTTACGACATTTCTCTATACTTCGTTACTTTCATATCAGAAATTCCATTAAGTGTTTCACTTTACTGGGCATCTGTCCAAAATCCTACATACAAAACATTTTAGGAGTGGTGTGTATACTTAACCTTTGTGCTGGTTTGTAAGCTCACTAACTGACTCATATTTTATTTCATCTATACACAATTTCTCTCATTCAATTATATTATAAAGCAGTCAAACATTATTTTGTGTATTAAGATGTTTTCTTAGAGTAATTCAGACAGGTAAAATTAAACCAACATCCTAATCAAAAATTAGGTTTATATTGCCACTTTGAATGATTTCTTCCTCCGTCCTAAATATATCAAGTCTACATACAGTGCATAATAAATGCATGTAAGCCCTAGTTCTAGTTTCTTAAAATTTCAGCAGAGATAAGCATTTGAATGAGAATTTTTACATAGGCTGCTGCAAATTGATTCTTTCAGACTCTTTACAGACTGTCCACACGGCTGAAACTTACTATTTTGAAAACCTTTGCAGGGGCTAGAGGGGTGGGTAAGGAAAAGCTCTGGCATGAGTTCAAGTCTTCTGTGAAACTTTAGAGCACGGCCTTGATACTTTTGCTACAAGGATGCCCTCCTTGCTGAGAGGAAGCTTTTCCTATACCTACAAATTTGGGCATATGCCTTTATTTTACATCTGGACACCTGGAAAAGCTCTCTGTGACCATTCCTTAAGCAGAGACGTGTAAGATGAAGCATGACAAATCCCATGACCAAAGGTAGAAGCAGACCACCTTACTCAAGAAATTCAAACTTACACATTAGCATCTAGAGCCATCTGGGCCATTAAATTCTACCACAACAGCCATTGCTCCAGTAGAAGACTTTAAAAAAGAAACTAAAAGGAACTGATAGAAAACAATGCCTCCAGAAATGAGAATCACTTGTGCAAGTTTCCTTATATTTGGTTTCTGGCAAATGTGCAGTAGAAAGTAGAGGTTCCGTTGTCAATGATTTAAGAAGAACTGGTAGGAGCACACTTAATACAGCTCTGACCTGACACCTGCAGACACTGCTGCACACAGGTGCACCAGCTGTTTCTCCTTTCCCCTCCGATGTTTTGGAGTAGGACAGTGAGACCTCTGCTGTTAGCAGGAGTGAAGAGTACAGCTGTGTTATGAGTGAAAATCCATTTCCAATCCTTAGGGCACTAATGGTAGATGCAGGAGACCAAGGAGAAGGTGTAAGCATTTCTAGAGCTAAAATGTTGGCTAAAGAAATGGAGCAGTTATTTCTTTCATTGAAGAAAGGGAGGGCTTGGGAGCAGAGCCGTTCTGTGAAACTGCCTGACCTACTTCAACAGCAAAAGCTGATGTTAAGTGTTGTTTGAGCAGTGTCTCTAACCTAAAAAATGCTTTAATCCAGGAACAGACACACATCCAGATCTAATGCTGGCTAAATTAGCCATGCTGAAAGCAGCTGGGACAGCAAGTCAACTTCGTGGGCTTTGCAGTCACGTAGTGCAGTGACAGCAGATACCAACCTCCTTCAGACTGTCTTAACAAACTGTGAGTTAACATTACATTTATGACTGGAAATTACACGGTATTCACAGCTGCTTTAATTTGTCAATTAAATTATTTAAACGAATCTCTTAATAACAACCATTCAGAAACCATGTCATCTTTTTTTTTTTTTCCACGCCCATTAACTTACCATACCACACAGACACACATTTGCTGTTCTACAACTTGAGACCAAAACTCATGTACTTGGCTAATTCTCCTTAATAAGGTTAAAAAATAAAAATTAAAAAAAAAAAAAAACAGAATCTCAGTTCAGGCCTCATCGGAGTGTTGGCAAAAACTACACCATGCAGTTCTGTATAACCTATGCATACAGGGAGCCTCTTGTAGATGGAATGATGTGACCCTGGGAGTTGTCTGTATTCATGGCTGTAATGCAGAAGTGAGTAACTTATTAGAAAACAGCAATCCATTCAGCCTTTCTTCATCACTGCTTTTATCTTGTCCCATTTTCTGTACTCCTTCTTTTAATCCCTTCTCTTTTCCAGTTTCCAGAATGATCTTTCCATTTGCCTGGATTAAATTGCATTAAAATTGGAATATAATTATTTCCTTTTACCCTCATGCTATTATGTTTCAAAACACGCTTATTTTTTATTATATCTCATTTTCCTGACTCAGAACTAGTAGCTGCTGTGCTTCAATAGCAGTACCTGCAACACTGATTTTTACATATTTAGATAACATTCCATGATTATTAGACTGAATTTAATCAAGAAAAAACAATTCTCATTTTAGCTTTCTTTAAATGAGACTATCAGTCAGGAAGACTCTAGAAATTGAAAATTTGTCAATAGAGTATTTTTACATACTAAAAGACTATCTAATTATTCTCTTGAGTTTGTGTTCTCAACCACAGAACATCTTTTACTGCATTAAACCTTCCTCTCACCCTACACACATACACCTGGATACAAGAAACTTCCTACTTCTGTAATACCTTTTGACCACTTAATTCTTTGGAAATGAAGTACAGACAGATATACTCCACAAGGTGTCACCCTAAAACAACGGGAAAAAACCGAACATCTTCTGTTTCCATCTCTGACCCAAAAGCTCAGAAACATCTGCATTGGAAATCTAACAGGGCACACTACCAGACTTTCCCTATTCAAAGCTATTTCAATGCAACACTGTAAGGACAATGGGTATTTTTGCTCGTAAATAGTGTATTCGGACTAGATGACCTTAGAGATCTTTTCCAACCTTAATGATTCTATGATTTCAAAGCCAGACTGTTTTACTTACTGACTCGCCTTGCTGAAGTCTATACAATTGTCACAAACTGTTTAAATCCAGCATAGCAACCAGCAAGTATTTAATCAGGGTAAATTCCTTGCTTCTTTACTAAGCCAACTGTAGTTGGCCAAAGAAAAGCTTTAGACACAAATGCTTTGCACACCTCAATTGTTAATGTTTTTATTAAAAAAAAAAAATGCTTTGTCTACAAACACATTTGACTTCTAAACACATATGTGGTATTCCACAGAATCTGAATATCCCCCCAAATAGAAAAGATTGTCAGCAATAAGACTTAATAACGTTTAATTTCTACAGTTCACCTGGATTAGTTCTCTGGAATCTAAAAGGAGGGAAAATTCCAATTAAGTTTTCTTATATCTGACAAAGCTTACGTTGTAGCTTTTCTTTAAGTCCATGAACAGCGTCTGCCTTCTTTGGCAGTCACCTGTTTTCAGGAAACTTCTGAGACATCCTTGAGACATCTATTTAATTGAAATGGACCATCACGTTCAAAACATACCGGAAGAAATCAAACACAAACATGAGTGCTAGGACTAGATGAATATCTCAAAGAAATGAAAGCCATTTAGGAGAAAGGACATAGAACATATGGAACAGATCTGTTTACATGAGGGAGATTAGCTAGAGCTGATAATTTACACTTGATTCTAGAACAGACACTGCAAACAATTGGAACTGTTAATGATTCTCATCCTATGCTCTATACAACAGAACTCTGATCCCTGCACAGACCACCTGCATTCTTACACAAAAGAAAACAGAGCTAAGTAAGAAAAAGATCTAATGTGCAAATTGACAATACCTGTCTGCTTGTGTTACTCTGTAACACTGCAGCTTTCAAACACTTCATTCACTCTCATGTTTTCCCCCCGTCTTCTCTCTGTTCATATTTCATGTCGAGTCTGTTTCTAGTAGTCTAGCTTCAGAAAAAAAAGCTAAATAAGTCATGCCTCAAATGAGAGAAGCAGGAGAATGTCTACTTTGAAGTTCTCAAAGATTTTGGTTGATTACTTGTGTCAAGATGGCTGCAGTTCCAAGCCCAGGTCCTAATCTTTGAAGCAACTGACAGCCTCACTAGTGAAGAGGCAGGTATGTAAGAATTCAAGTATTTTCTTCTTTGTACGGCAGCCGACAAAATTCTGAAAGCTTTTTATATACAGCGAACATCTTTGAGAATTTGATTCTTCAAAACTCAACATCAACCCAAAGATGCCAGCATGCACTGAATTCCAAAGTGTTCACACTTCTCTCACTACTGGAAGGCTTAAAGAAAGCTAGAAACTTGATAAATACCTTGCTGAAATAAATAAATAAGCTTTACAATAATTACTTTAGTAGAAGTACCCCCTGGATAGAATAACAGGTCTTAAGTTTTCTATTATCCTTATTAGACACGGCCTTTCTCCATATGGGACTTACATTATTATACCTTCGTATTAGGCAGAGACTTCTTCCTACCTCATGTTTGTCCTACAGCCTGGTCTTGTTAACAACACCAGTGCAGCTTTTATCTGGTATGATTAAGCCATGTTTGAAAAAATAAAATAAAATCATAAAAAACAAGTCCACTAAAAGCCTCATTCAAGACCATCTGGAAGTTGTACATTTGAAACAACAAAATAAAAACAATAGCTTGGCTAGTTAGCAAGACTTCTGAACTGGGACATTTTTATAGTTGTTATTTCATTCACAAGACATATTAATCACAGCTGACTCCACTGATAGGGCTATTAAAGGAGAGGAAAAACCTCAGCAGTTATCGTAACAAAGACACTTCCTCTTCTGGTTTTTCCATTCAAGTCATTCATAATACAATGAAGTTATTTTTTCCCTTAGTCTAGTATTCAGCTCTCGTATTACTCTCCCTCTCCATGACTTTGTGTACACAGACACCTGCTTTGTAATATGTTCAACAAACAAGGTGCAATAAGGAAGTTCAACTTCAGAAATGGAAAAAAAAAAACAAAAACAATAACAACAACAACAAAATAACAGAAACTTAAGCAAACGGATTAGAAAAGATTCACTGCATATAGAAGAATACTGTGATTTTTGCTACCTGGCACTGCCAGTCTGCATGAGATACTATCAAATTGCCCTGAAATTAACTAACTCATTTTTTTCAGCTTTTAAATTAAGCATATACTCAAACCAGTATAGCTTTTGCAGGAATAAATCACTGTTATGCCTCATCTAGAACAGCCTCATAGCGCCCTAAAAATCCTCAACTAAATGAAGTCTGTTGCCCCAAAAGAACATATTTTATATGGGAACACTGACAACCAAATGCAGCTATTTCTATCAGCTGCTTAACAGCCCAGCTTCAGCATTCAACACGTTCTTCTCATGTACACAACCAAGCACAAAACCTGAAGTGAGATAGAAAAGGACTGATGCAAAATGAGGCAACCCAAACCAACTGCTGCTTTCCTTGAAGCGATACTTCATTCAGAAAAAAAGATCACACTGGACTCAGCTATTACACCAATATCTGTAGGATTACAGTACAGATCAGCAGTTTTGTTTGAAAGTGGAAGGAAATCCATGGAAAACTAAGGGAGCGATGACAAAGCATGCAGTCCTTAGGTCTAAATCAGTGCAAGGAGAAAAACTGCAATTACACTTGCAAACAGATCCTGCAAAATCCATGGGAATGAACAATTCAAAATAAATAAATAAAAACTCTAAGCCCACACCTACGCACACGATATACTGATTTTAATTCCAGTTTTCCCAGCTCACAACAGCTACGGCTGTCTTAGACAGTCAAGAGAGCTCTGCCCTGAAGCCTAGAGGTTTCTAACTCTGATCCCCCCACTCCCTGTTTAGATTTGGAAGAAAGCAGCTGTGACTCAAAGTTGTAGCGTAAGAGGAAGCTGACTACTGCATTTCTCATCACCCTACAAGTTAGGAGGTTGAAGACATTCCTGAAGAGGCCATTTCCCCTGAGCAACATGAAATTATATTTGAAAAAAGTATCCACGCAGATTTGTGTCTACCTTCCTATGAAGTAAAAGCAGGTTCTCCAGCTGTCTCAAAGAAATTTGCAAAGACTTGTGTGTGTTCAGCAAGGGAAAGCAGTTTTGTACTACAGGGATACAATTTTCTTACACAAAAATAAATTACTTGAGCCTTTCTAATTGTTACAGGAGAAAAAAAAAATCTGACTCGTAATTTACAGCTTGGACAGTGCACAAAATCTGTTGTAATAAAGTCAGGCTCATGTCTCAGGACAAGGGGCAATGGGCACAAACTGGATGCCCTAAGAGCTTCTGGAGACTCCTTCTCTGGAGACACACAAAACTCACTTGGGCGCTTTTCTGTGTAAGCTACTGTAGGGAACCTGCTTAGCAGGGGGCTGGACTCAATGGCCTCCAGAGCTCCCTCCCAACCCCTACAATTCTGTCATAAGAATAATATTTGCCCAAAGGGCCTTTCTCCTGTACCCCAGCAAGCCCTTGAGTTCACAAATCTCATTTAGAATCAGATTCTTACAGAAATTATAGTGGCATCCAGAGCTCAGAGCCATGTTTTCATTAGGGAGGTAGGTTCTTCCCCTCCTTGTCAAACGAGATGACACGGCCATCGAGTAAGACAAGACTGAACACATCTCCAGTTGCTATTTGTACATTCTTAGCAACCTCTTTTTTTTTTTTTAAAAAAAAAAGTAAAAACAGCATGCGATTGTGGAAAATAGCAACAAAATCAACAAATCATATGGTAGGAGACAGAAGGTGGTTTCTGACCTTGCGGTCAAGGCATATTTGAAAGGAGTCTCCCTTATTAACAGTCATCAAACCTCTGTGGTGATGGATTCTGTGATAAGGAGGTAATTAAACAATCCTTGGTACAGAAGAGGACAGCAGATACTTCCAATTCAATTTAGAAGAAAGTCAGACTTAGCTGGCTTGATTTTTATTGGATCAGAATGGATTACCATACTGAAAAAAAAAATTTGAATTAATACCATAAATTTGGTGAGGAAAAGATTGTTACTGATTGCACACTCTCTGGTTGTCACAGGAATGATATCAGTTCAACCAAGATCTGAGGCACAGGAAATCTGAAATATTAATTCAGGCAGCTCAACATACAAAAAGCTTTCCATTGCAAAAACTGCATTGGGGTAAACTGTTATCAGAGGCCTCATGAAAGAGTTTCATAATTAAACAGCTGGGCATTTGTGCTGCTGAAGGAACCAAAGTAGGCATGAGGGGTCCTGTGTGCCTTCTCTGAGAAGTATAAAAAGATGAAAAAGAGGCTAAAGCGAATTGAAATCCTTTGTTGGTATTTTCCTCTGCTACTAGGGAGGAGTAACTTGGCAGTTTTAGAGCAAAGTCTTTCAATGAAAGTAAGCGACCCTCTTTCTTTGTTTCATTCCATGTTGTACACAATATTTTGCTTTAAACATTTAAATCTGGAGTAATTGGAAAAATCAGAATTGCGTATAATTTGGCAATCACCAACAGTCGTATGCAAAGGGATGGCTTGACTTTTCAGGTATACTATTTCAGAATCCAAAGTTAAATTTCAGGGGAAGACAAATCTAAGGGAGATTTTTTACCTCATTTTTTCTAAATAGACTTCTCTAAATGTAACTTACCTGGCAACTGTTGCCCTGATTGTAAAGTTATAGATAAGACACGGAAAATGAAAACCTAAAGCTGCTCTCAGCTCAGCCCACTGAGAAAAGGGCAAAATGATGTAGTTTTTTTTTCTTTTTCTGGACAAACTGTTGGTTTTGGAAACAAGCTTATGTGAATCCAGATGAACATTACTGATGTACTTCACTACATACAAGAATGAAAGCGTTCAAGTCCACTGGACTCACACATGCTTCCCTATGCTGCTGTGCAAAGACAAAGCACTGAAGAGATCAAATCTTCCTTCCATTTTCTTTCCTCCTCTCAACCCAAAGTCTGGTTCAACAGAGAACTGAAGAATTAAAACGAGGATAGAGGGCAAGCTGGGGTACTCACATGAACCACAACAGTCATGGATATTGTGTTTCCCTACAATCTGAACTCATTCATAAACCCTACCATACATCCTACCACTTCAATTGCTTGAACAGAGACCCAGGCTCCTGCAGTCCAGTCTCACATACAATTTTGGTATTGCTTTTCTGACAAATGCCAAAGGTACTTTGAGCTTTCCTTCAAATCTTCCTTTAGCCTTAGGGAATCTCAAAGTTTTCACTGCACATTTCTCAACTCAAAACTGGACATACTGCTAAGTACTCTACTTTTCCAGTGTCAATTTCAATTTTTCAAGATTCCTGGCGTTTGTGTAGGCCTTCTTTTGCTCATTTACAAGTTTCTTTCCTTTACCACAAGATGCACCTTGGTTCTAATTTACCAAACATAAATATTCTTACTCACCAACAAACTCATGCATTCTCACTTCAAAATACAGAAGTGTTTTGGTAATTCTGTCAACAACGATTGACCAGGCCAAATTACTTAAAATGAAAGAAGCATGCGTCAAACTTTTTTTTTCCCCTAGTCGAAGTCTAAATGAGGCAGGTTTTGTGCAGTGGACTTTTCTGAAACACGATACTTTTCCCTGGTAGTGATAAATAAACAAAATGGACTTTCCAGAATGACCTAACTCACACCAAGAACATTTCAGTTTAGCTTAGTTATTAACAGAACCTTCTTTTCAGCTCCCCCGAAGAAATTATTTAAATAAAAAAATACATATTAATTGTTTTAAAAGCATTAGGAAAGAATTTAGTGTAGACCATATATGTATGGAGTAGATGCCCAAGTTTTCTTCCAGTTAGTTTCCAAATTCCTTGAGAGAGTCAGCAACAATGCCTACCTGTAACAGAAAACAGATTCTAGTGACAGAGGCACAATAAACAATTTGTTGGACACTTTTGTTGAGGCTAGAGGCCGCAACAAAGACCTGAACAGCTCATACTCATCCGATCCACCATCTCTAACAGAAACATTGACCCTTCTGCTGACTTTAGCACTTAGGATGAGTTATCACAGTGAAATGGATATTTTGCATTTTACTTCATTTTGGTTCCAGACCTGAAGCAGAGCTTGTGGGTCCAAAAGCCAGTCTGCTTCCTTCTTTAATCAACTGTTGTAGCTGCAAGAAAAGAGAGATACTACCTCTTCTTACAAGTGGTCTCACTGAAGTGCCTAATGGGATTTTCTAAAGGTTTTGAGAAAGTTATCCTGTTTATTTCAAGTAATTTGGGAAAGTGCCAGAAAACAAGATTTAAAAAAAAACAAAAATTCCTCTCCACACACCCCAAGCAGAATCAGGAAGGACTGGGTTAAATGTGAAGTCAGTTTCAATTAAGTGAAGAAATCTTATTGATTTTAGTAATGGCAGAATTCCATCCCCCTGCTTCAGCCCACACACCTCCCCATTTAAGCAGGAACTAAGCACTGGCAATGGTGCTGCTAGTTCCAGCAAAGCTCCCAAATACTCTGCTCATCGACTGTACAGGCTAACAAGCATGAGATTATTTCTGAAATAAAGAAAAACTCGGAAGCAATTGACAAAATGAACAGCTGGCACACCACATTTACTAAAACTGTAATCTGGCTTAAGCATAATTTTATTTTTAAAAAAAAAAAAAGTTCAGCTCTCACCTACAGGTTATTCTGGAACCCCACGAATCAGCAGATAGCTACTCCTTATTGGAAAGCTTCCTTCCTTGAGTCATCTTTACTTCCCCTTGGTACTTTGCAGAAAATGTAAAAAGAACTGCATCATCATCCTTCAGTATAGGTAGCTGCCTACAACTGTCCTAAACCTAAATTATTCAGGATGCAAAGTTGAATTTTTATACATAGACTTCTAATAAACCAAATGTTTCACAGACTACAGAAAATATAAGTGAATAGCAGCCATGTAACAGAGGCGTTTTCAGATACTTGCAATATATTTAGCATCACGTCAGGGAGTTTCTGTTCTCTAGCTCCCCCTCCAAACTCTCACAGGTTTAAAAGCATCACCAATAACCAGATGTTTAAAGGAAATCAGACGCTACACGGGTTAAACAACATCATTCTATTAAAAACTATCTTTTAGCCATGGCACTCAGTGATAGCAATACAATACTTTTTCTTTCCACAAAGCAACTAATATAAAAATATGTCATAAAATCATTTGTAGACCAGTATGCTAGTACATACATGTAATCATAACATTCTTTTATAAACTCTTTCCTGAGATACTTTGGGTTATTTGATTTTTCTTGTATTACCGGATGCATTATCTTTATGATTCATTTGAAACAGCTGTAAAATATTTTATATGTGCAGGTCACTAGCAGTACATGTAAAAAGGAGTATGTAAATACATGGAGAAGAAACAGCTCTTAGAAATGATGGTTTTTTTCACTTTGATACTTTTTTTTTTTTTTTTTAACCATTTGGCTCCTTGGGAGGCGGAAGGGTGGAACGTGGAAAACCTGTAAGTAAAGCTATGAATTGACAAAAAGCAGGAAAGCATTTCAGGAATGTTAGAAGTTGGAATATAATATAAATGACACAGAGAAAGCCATAATTCATGTTGGCCATGTATTGCCTTATAAAGCAACCGGACATATTTTAGTCAGTTCACAGTATAATAAATATTTGTACTAATCTGCTTTGGAAGAGCAAATGTCTTTAAGGGTTTCAAGCTCCTCTATAAGTTTCTGGTTCTGAACTTCTAGCACAGCAACACGACTCTCCAGACATTTTATGTATTCTTTCTTCCGACGTCGACATTCTTTAGCAGCTTCCCTGCAAAAAGCAGAAGTAAAAAGTGCAAACAAAAAAGCCATTTGCATGCTATTAGAAAGCTCAGCAGAGTAGGGAGACTATGACTGAATTCCAAATTTTGGAGTATCTCCCAAATCAGTCTGAAAACATTAAGCAAAACTGGGATTCCACAAGGGCCTCAAGTGTCTCTTTCTCAAGTTCATATGGCAATCTGTAGAATTGCTTCCTCTCATGCCTTGATTAAAGTTCATAATAAACAAGGTCCAAATGAAAGACAGTTATTCTGTTTTATGACAATAAAGATCTTTGAGGGCCTTGAGTTCCTCAATGAGAGTCTTGTTTTGGTTTTCAAGCACAGCCACACGATTTTCAAGACATTTGACATATTCTTTCTTCTTTCTGCGACATTCTCTGGCAGCTTCCCTGGAACCAATACAAGGCAAATGACTACAGGAACAGCCACAGTATGGCAAAGACTGGATAAATGAAATTACCTGCAATCCCTGTGGTTCCACAATAACAACAACAACCACCACCACCACCAACTGTTGGATTGCACAAACAGAACAGCATGTAACAGCCATAAGCAATAACGTGGTTAAAATGCAATTCAAAACAATGAAAACAACTGGAAACAAATTCATCTTCAACAAATACAATGATGAAGTTTATACACTGAAGAACTGAGAAAAGCACAGTAAATGATGACATATTGACCTGACCTGTAGGACACAGAACTGAAAGCAGCGCTCCCTTTTCCAGTCATACTCCTCTTTGTGTATTTATCTGGACTATGACCTCTGTGTTCAAAATCTTACATTCAAACCCAAAGAATTTACTTTCAGAAAATACAGACTTAACACTACTCTCTTCAGGTGAAAAGCTACATGCCACACTTAAAACTTGCTATAGTTTTTGACCATAATGTAGCAATCCACAGTAGAAGCCCAAATAGCTACAGTATGCTAGCATTTCAGAACTGTCCACCTGGACACATTACAGTGACTTTTTGTTGTTGGCAAATGGCACCCCAGAGCCATTCTCATAGCTCTGCTCAGAATTCTGTTATACCAAAGACTTTAGATAGTATTTTCAGAAGCATCTCTCAAAAAAGCATTCAATTATAGAAGAAATTTTATATGCAACGGGATTCCACTCCTTCAATGTTTTTGAACTATTCAAATTCCCAAACTGTGAGAACAGAACTTTGCAGTAAAGTTATTTTCAGAGACAGAATAGAGACTAGTTTTAAAAACATAGAGTGGAAAAACAAAGGGGAGCACAACAATGCAGCAATCCCTGTGAGCAATTTTAAGTAAGAACAGGCATGAGAGCAAAGCAATACCATGAATTCAATTATAAGGCAAGTGGCTATTCAATGTACTAGAGACCTGCATAGCAAACTGATTTTTCCTGAGCCATTAATCTCATTTCCATTTATAGAAATGGTTATGCATTAAAAAAAAAGAGAGAAAGCCCCCTAAAAATGATAAGAATGTGCAGAGAAAGACAGGTATATAAAGACAGATAGTTACAGCATATGGTTAATTCCATGCCAGCTGATTTAAAAAATATACAGCCACTCCATACAATATCCTAAATGACAGGAGCACTGTACAGTAACTTATCTGAGTAGGCAGGTATTTAGAAAATTCTATAATTATCATTCAGTTCTAGAAAAAGTCTTCCCCACAGCATTTTAAATAGACAGCTGCTAATGAGATTCGCAGATATTGTTCTCACCAGTTCTTTCTTGAGATGTTTCAAGACAAGCACGCCCATACTGGTCATTTTATTGTCAGTGGGAAAAAAAGTCTTTCAACAATAAATATACATCAGGATCATTACAATAATGGCTATTAATGGACAACATCAATACTGATTTTTGAAATACCATAAAATTTAAGAACAAAAAATCCATGGGGATAAGGCCAATATTCATCAGTGCTATAGGTATGTGGAATGATTGACAAAGAATTTCTAGCCTTCCCTTTGTCAATCAGAGGCAGAACTCATGACTTAAAGAAGAAAACTTCATTAGAATGTGAGTTTATTAGTTTTGTTTTGTTCTTGTTATGTTTGGGTTTTTACTTTCCCAACAGCAGCTCTTAATAACGCATTCTTACCTATTTTTCAGAAGTCGCAGCTCTCTCTTGCGCGTTGCCTCTTCTGCCAGTTGCTGAGGACTGTGCAGAGCCGCTGGTGAGGCTGCCATTACCACTCCCTGAGGTAAGTTAGTAGTGGGAGTCCGAAGCTGGTAGGATGGTATGTCTCCAGTGGCAGCTGTATTATAAAATCATACATAAAACTTTACGGCAAAAAAGAACTATGCAAAAGTCTCTCTAGAAATAAGAGATCTCTGTTGATGAGTTACCCATGATCCCTTCTACACCAGGTATTTCACAGGCCTGTAATATCACAGCTATGTGCATTATCTTACTAGCTTTCATTTCGGTACTCTAAAATGAGACATCTAAACTGGTCTAGCATGTGGTCCCACCAGCCAGACAGAACGAAGACTGTGAAAGCTTCCACATGGCTCTTCGCAAACAACACAGGGAAAGCTGTTAGAGAAATGCTGTCAGAGCATCCACTCTAATTTCCTGTTGGTACAATTCCACAAAAAGATGGTCCTCCTGGTGCAGCTGCTGAGGGTTACATGCTATGACTGTCCTCTAACAGCTGACACAGGAGTCAGCTTTCTCCTGTTCTGTGACAGCACCAGCCCTGCCAGCAATCTGGCAGCTCTTGGAAAACTGGTGAGAGCTGCTGATGACAAAATGAAAAGGAACAAAGGCGCACAGTGAACAGGAGCGCATTCCTTGAGCAGGAGGACCACAAATGGGATGCTGAAGCACTAGCGGGCAAGAGAAAGGAGTGGCTGTTACACAGGAAGAGGTGCAGCCATGCAGTAAAGCAGAGTGCAAAAGTTCACCTCCTGAGCCTGCCAATTTTGAGCTCTTCCATGCTAAATGTAGATCTGAAATCTGATCTGCAATTCAGAACTGATACCTTTCTGATATATGCACTTCATTTCTATATGTCTAGAATACTTTCTTCCCACACTATGCATTTCAACTTTCAAGCACTGTGAGAGTCATAAGTGCCTGTCTTGTCTGACACAGAAAAAAAAAAAATCAAAAAATGTATCCCCCCTAAAATTTTAAGCAAGTGTTTGCCCATTCAACTCCTAAGTATTTCATATCATCAAATAACACAATGTCCACTTTGGTCATTAAAGCCATTAAATATAAAAGAAAATTTCAGGGGCTGCTATACTTATTTTATACTTAAAGCAGTATTAAAGGGTCAGCAAAACAAACTGTAAAAATAAAATCACAGAATGGCTTGGGATAGAAGTGACGTTAAACATCAGCTAGCTCCAACCCCCTGCTGTGGGCAGACAAAAACAGTTTGGGGCAGGCTGACAGGTAGAGCAGTAAAGAGACATCACTGAGCATCAGGGGAAAAAAAATGAACCAAATCCAAATCCTCAACTTAAAAATGTATATATCTATATGCTCTTAATGTTTAAAAGTTTTTGTGGGCGGTTCACTAGCTAAATACAAGTGGGATCAAGCTGTGTTGAGTCACAGCCACATCTCAAAAGCCCCACCGCAGCTGAGCTGGCAGCTCTGCGCCCCTGCGACCTGCCAGGCTGCGAGGAGAGGAGCTGATCTGCTGGGGCTGGGCAGGGAAAGAACTCGGCGGAGGACAGCCTTGGAGCACTGCCCAGCGGCCTTGGTCTTCTCATGTATCACCAAATGACTTAACCCTTGGTTCCAGTCCTCCCCATCTGTTAGCAGCCCCAGCTATGTCAAGGAGACATAACTTCAGCTTGGTATTATTAAAAATGGAATTTTAAAGACTGTAGGCTCAGTGGCCACATTACGTGCACTTCACAAGCACTACTGCAAGAACTATCTTTTTCTATCTTTCTTTACCAGGGGAAAAAGAAAAATTATCTTAGATCGCATTAAAAATCAAAGTGAAGCATTCTGTAGATCAGGTCATGGGGAAAGACCCATAACCCAGGTCACCTCCACCTGGCAGCACCAGCTGCTTTGCTGTCTGTGCCTGATCTCCCCTCACATGTTTGCCAACAGCACTTATTGTTGCCGCTGTGAGAAGGACTCAGCGATAACGTACCTACCGCACGCTCAGAGAAGCAAGCCCCTATCTCAGCTGGGATCAGCAAGCACACAGTAAGCAGCAACACGCTGCATCAATAGCTTGACCGGCTTCCAACGTGCCCGGCCCTGCCTAACAACTGGCTCACTTACGAATCTACAAGCGCGGTAACAAATAAATAACTACTTTGGTGGTGCAGACTGCCACAGTAACATTTGTTTTACAAGGAAGTAAATGATATTATTGCAAAGTGATTATTTCTAATTCTGCAAAATTGTTCATAATAGCTTTAAATATTACAATAAAGTACTGTTTCTCTTGAAATAGACATTAGTAAAGATGAAACAGACTTTAAAAAGGAAGAATAAAATAACCTTAAAAAAATTCATACTGTTTAAGTCTGCTAATATATAGATGTACTACATAGAAGGGTACCTTCCACTTCAGCATCTGAGACAAAAATCCCACACAACTTGGTCCAGGTTGACCCACCGTAAAGTCAGTGTTCATTTCTTGTGAAACTTCATGGAGGTTTAAAGGCATTGCTACATATCAGATATAGGGCTGAGCATGTTAACCAACTTGGAAATGATGCACTTCTCTAGCACACTGACCCACATCATCTTTTTTTTTTTTTTCTCCTCTTTACAATTGCAAGGGGAAAAAAAGTTTTCAAAGTCTTCAGTCTGGAGAAGAGGGGGCTCAGAGGTGACCTTATTGCTCTCTATAACTACCTGAAGGGAGGTTGTAGTGAGCTGGGGCTCAGCCTCTTCTCTCTTGTAACTAGTGACAGGAAGAGGGGGAATGGCCTCAAGTTGCGCCAGGGAAGATTCAGGCTGGACATTAGGAAATCCTACTTTTCTGAAAGAGTGGTCAGGCGCTGGAGTGGGCTGCCCAGGGAGGTGGTTGAGTCACCGACCCTGGAGGTGTTCAAGAAACATTTAGATATAGCGTTGAGAGACATGGTTTAGTGGGGTTATATTGGAGACAGGTGGACGGTTGGACTGGATGGTCTTGTAGGTCTTTTCCAACGTAGCTAATTCTATGATTCTAAAAACCTACAGTTTTGAGTTGAGACTTAGAAAAAGAAAGTTATAAGCAGGGAAACAAACAAAAATTACATTTAGAAGAGTACAACTACCTTTGTAAGTTAAGCTCTGAGAAGTTAAAAAATTACAGAAGCCATAAAAAATTAAAAATATAATAATAATAAATCAAACACTTTGTAATAGCAAGCTCTTGGAAAAAATAACTTTCTGAACACTAGAGAGCATCCCTGCACTAGAGTTCTTACAGAGGCTTCCCAGGAGAAAAAAACGTGATACATACTATGCATTACTGTATCTTTGCTCCCTTCCTCTGAGTCATAATGATGGGACTAAATTATCAAAGGGCTTTAAACTTCACCACTAAACTGGCTAAGCAAGGCATGAATCACTATTCCTTTGAGCATAAGAACACAAAACATGGACTTGGAGAAGATAAGTATCTTCGGGTTGATGAAAAAATAGACGCTAGCAACGAGCAGCACGTAGGTACTGGCTGCAAAATGGTTAACGTTACAGCTCGGCCGGAGGCAACTGACGAAGCAGAAAGGAACTGACTAAATCACAGCATGACTTGGGGCTGACGTCAATGTGTATCTTGTTTGGAGTTTAACTTTTCCAGTTCCCCACTGCAACACGATTCCAGGAAACCTAATGACGTCAGCGTTTTGAACTCAATTAGCGGAGGAACAGACCATTTCAGCAGCGGAGGAGAAAACACGCAGGCATTGCAATACTTCAAACTGCTGCTTTCCAATGTGCTTATACTCGCTATTTTCCTTAATAAGGAAAGCATAAGGGCTTATTTACATGACTGTAACAACGTACAGCTTTCTCTTACATCTATGCTTAAGCCTATTCTAGCTACTGAATCTACAGGGCTTACTGCTAAACAAAAAGGCAGTGTCATTTCTACAAAATAATATACACAATGACAAACATAGCCACTATCTCCATATTAAAGGATTTGAAAGAGTGGTGGGTTCTTTCAACAAAATCCTCCTTAAAGATTAGTTATCTGAATCAATCCGTACAACAACTCACACACTAATTTCTTCCCCCCAGATGAAACTGGTAAAATTTCACCAAGACCCAACACTGACCAGACAGAGCCGGAATCTATCCGTGACTGTTGTGAAAGATTAAAGAGTTACAGCAACAAGTTCAAAAGGAAAATGTCAGAAATGCCAACTAAGCACTGCTTAAACAGCCACAATATCCAGTAAAAGACTAACAAAACGTTTACCTGTTTCATCTCCTGTAACAGCCATGCTCAGCTTCTGCACGCACAATTCTCCTGCTCCTCTCCCAGAGCTCAGCATGAACTGTTCCAAACTAGCAAGCATGTGCAGGATTACAAGCAAGAGCACTGACATCACAGTGACCTCACTTGCCTACCACTATCATTAATATGCTCTGTCACTGGAACAGCTCACTGAAACTGCAGCCCAAACAACTGCTGTTTTTCCAGTAAACGTGGTTTTTTTCCCTTCCGTACTTCTGTAAGCCCAGCATTGTTCTCTTCCCTTCAATTATACATTAAGCTACAGAAAGCACTCACCACAGAGCTGGCTGTAAAACAAGACAAAGATTCACAGCACCGACTGATAGAAATTAAAAGTGACTCCAGAACTCATAAATGATTCAGAGGGATTAAATCACAATTGGACAGCAAACAGCAAAATTTTAAAGAGACACGTGCGATTGTTTTGGTTTGAGCAGCTCCACCAGAAGGCAGAACTCCGACGGACATGTAAGGCAGCAATGCTTAACAAGCCGTAACCAATAGGTAAATGAAAGGCTACAGCTCCTCAGGGGGAGGAAGGGGAAGGGGAGGGGGAGATCACAGCCCACTCATTTCGTTTCAATTAAAAGCTTCAGAAGAGGCTGAAGAAAGCTCCAGGGATTTCAGACGCTGTATCAGGCAGAACAGTAACCCTGAGTAAGGGCAACCCCTTCACCTATCCCCTCCTTTTTCAAAAGGAAGCGCAAGAGAACTGGCTGGCTTATGAAAATAAGTAAATGAACAAACATCTCAGCTTTATGAAAGCTATTGCTTCAAACCAGCAGTCCAGGCACTTTTCCGTACACAGAGCATAGCGAACTTCTAAAGCCTTTGTCTGTGATAAACTAATTTGGACTGGTAATTCATCAGCTGTGGAACTATGCTGAGGACAGCAAAAATGTAAGCATTGGTGCAATGAAGGATCCCTCCTTGTCATTCTGGGACCGCTTCAGAGCCACATGAAGAGAACATCAGAAGTGAAGCACAGAAGTACCAGCCACAGATCTCTCACGTATTTCATGTTAAGAAAACACACTTCAATCCCAACAGAATACCATTTAATGCAACTTTCCAAAACTCATTTTCACGAATAATTACACACTTCATTTCCTTCAGCTAGCAGAAAAACCCTGGATCCATCTCAGGAAACCATCAGGACATCAGAACTGCCCCGTTTTTCCAATGAACGTAAACCAGTAGCTAACAAAACATCGCTCAGCTGGATCACTCGGGGATCTCTGCCCTTTTATATTCATCCTCTTTCCCATCACAAGTCCTCATAAAAATATCAAGCACAGGGCTCATGTGATGCCATCCACTACCACATGAGTTTCATCAACAAATATTTCAGAAAAAAATAAAAATACGTATCCTATCTAAAAGATTCTGAAAAAGTAATTTTCTACACTAGGAATGACATTTGTGGTTTGGTGAGGGATTTTTTTTTTTTTTAATAATAATAAAAGTAAAATTTGAATGCTGTCTACACAAAGGCATTATATGTATATTATATACACATACATACTCACATAGACGCTGCATGTTTACTAAGCAGAATGCTGTTTTTCTAGTATAGTCCACACCATCACAATATTAGGTGCACAGTGAACTACCAAGCGCACACAAACAACAAATGTTCATAAATTATATACCTACAGACTTTCTGACATACCAAACAATGTGACCCACAGTAAGGACCTGCTAGACCATTGTTTCACTCCATCCCAAGTAATTCAGGTCTGTTTATGATATGTGCTTATCAGAACAAGATCTCTCTTACCTTAAGCATTCTCAGGTGTTTTCATGCCTTTTTTTTTTAATGTGTTCCAAACAATTTTTCAGTACCAACAGAGTGTGCAATAATTTGAAACCTCTTACGCTGTGATCATTTCAGAGCTCATGCTCACTTACTATTCCCTCTGTATTTTTTCCTTTATATTTTACATAGAATTTTTCTTCAGTGTAAACAAGTGTAAGCCTCACTAAAGCATCAGCATTTGGGCCAAACGAACTCTAGGAAACACTAGAAAAATTCTACTTCTCTGAGCATGAACAGAAAACAAATCAATTCAGCTGTAACTATCTAGAAGCTTCCAGAAACAGAGCAGGGCAGATATTCAGTAACGGTCCCTGAATCGATTTTGAAAGCTTCCATTGCAGGTGAGATACGCTCAAAAACATGTACCACTGCCAGAATGGGAAATTTGTATGGAGAAAAAACAAATTTGGGTCTTAAGGCTTTGCTAAGAATGTATTCCTGGTAACACTTAAGGCAATGTAATGGTACTGTCTGCATCGTGAAGACTAACAGTTCATTTCAGCGTTCCTCACATTACAGTCATAAAGTTTCCTTGAAATGCTTTTGAAAAGTGTTAGAAAGACATTGTATTTCAATGCAATAACGAAATATTTGCAAATAATTAATCAGAGGTAACAGAATTCAGGTTTGGTACCACTATTTAATATTGTCTCAAGAAATTCAAGAATTTACAAGCTATTAGCTTTATTTACACCCTGAGCTTCCTTTATAGCAAAGAAAGAAAAGCAGCCACTCTTAAAGACACAACTTACTCTAAACACCCATATTAGGGTGAAAAAGTCCTTAACCTGGACTTTACCATTTTTCTCAGACTAAAACAAGGTAGGTTTATATTAGATCCGAGGAAGAAAATCTTTACTCAGAGGGCGGTGAGGCACTGGAAGAGGTCACCAGAGAAGCTGTGGATGCCCCATCCCTGGAGGTCTTCAAGGCCTGGGCTTTGGGTTAACCTGGTCTAGTGGGAGGTATTCCTGCCCACTGCAAGCAAGTTGGAATAGAAAATTCTGTATCCATCTGTATGTAGTCAATGACCCTTATCCACTCCATGAATACATATTTAAAGACCTCCATAGCAGCCATTATTTTAGTGTCTCTATACAGAAGACCTTGTATCTGTTTCCAAAAAATGTCCTCAAAATAACTCAAAATCACAACTTCACTTTCCCCGGTACTGGTAAGAATTCAAGATACCCTTGGTTTTTCATCTCCTTCAGCTCTTCTGAAAGGATGGAAACAGTGAATGGAAAGAAAATCTTGGATAAACTACAGAAAGGTTTAAGAATTCACTGTATTGACATGTGTATATTTTACAGAACCTAAAAAGAATTCTTCAGTGAGAAAATTAGCTTCAAGAAAGGATCTCCTTTTTAATAACAGAAAGTTATAAGTTGCAAGGAAATTCTGCCCTAAAAATAGCCTTACAATCTTCCAAGTAACTTCAGAACCTGCGTTGTATGAAGACTGAAACTGCTGAAAGAACAAAATAGTTTTATGTATTAAATGAGATGCAGCCTCATCATCTCAGTTCAAACTGCAATAGCATCTTTACTTCAATTAAACATGTCTCTTGAAGTCTGGACAAAGAAATTAAAAACAGAGCATAATTTTATCCTGTTATTCCCTCCTCACAGTTTTTTTGATCAAAAGAAATGGCTGCTTTCCCAAATAGAGAAACTCAGTCTCCTTGTAAGACTGTCTTCCATCTTGGTATACATAAACATTTTATTTCATAGTGCAATACTGTGAACACAAAATGAAAACCCTATTAAGAAGAAATGTTTTATATGAAAAAAAAAATGCAGTGGACTAACAAACTATACCTTGAACAACAAGTTGGCTTCCAGGAACAAAAAACTGTTGTGTACCATCAGATGACTGCGCTGTGTATTGCACAATGGTAGCACCCGGCTGAGGAGCTCCTGAATTTGTCATTGTTAACGTCTGCAGTCCCTGGGCACCATCAGAAGGTGGACTAGAAATCTGGATTGTACCACTTGGAGTTATAGCAACTAAACATAAAAAGAAAAAGGTAGGTTAGGCAATAGAAAGATATACAACACGCTAAATTGTGTTTTCCTTTTGAAAATAAACACTGGTAAGACTCCAGGTTCTCTCCTTGTTTAAGGAGCAATTGTATTTTAGAAAAATAATAATTAAAAAAAATTACATAACCTTAATGCTGCTATCACAAATATGTCTGTTATGTAGTACATGCTATGCGTCTAACAGAAAAAACAACAACAAAAAACCAACAGAAGCCCACATATTTCCTCTGTATTTTCAGCAATATTAATGGTCCAATAATAGTTTTAATACAAGGAAAAAAGAAAAAAGATTAGTAACTTCTAGCCATAAAGAACTGCAGTTTTAAACACTAATATAAAAAGGTTATTTAAAAAAATATTCATCAAATCACAACATAAAACCAAGGCCACCTAGACAGAAGAACAGCAATTCATCTCGCACTTACTCTCCCTCCTTTCTCTACTTTAAGCAAAAGTTTAGGCCAACAACATTTTTCCAAGCTTTATAAAGCTTCCAATTCTCATGTAAAAAGAGAAACAGAATGAAGTTCTGTTCCCATGCGGTCAACAATAAGAAAAATACACTTTTTCCCCATAAAAAATAATGGTGTGTAATTGGCAGGTTGCTCAACACAATTAAATATTCAGAAAAACATGAAATTTCATGCAGTTTGTTAATTGTAGATTCCTCTTGAAATAAGCATTGTCCTTGGAAGAGCAGAAAAAAGTTCCCGGAACATTTAAAAGAGAACCCAATTCCCAGGAAGCTATGAACTTATTTCTCCCCAGAAAGCTGCTTAAACTTGTGTGTGAGATGGCAGAAACATTATACATGACTACCGATTTAGGACTGATAACTCCTTTGATTTCATAGTCAAGTTCTCAATACTTGATGGTGACATTCCTGAATGTTCAGCTCTAGGCATCTGATGTGCGATTTGTTAGATAGCCACACAAATTTTAGAGGTGGACGGTCGATGCCAGAAGATTTGTCTTGACAACTGTAGATTACTAAACTGCTGTCAGTAAACTGTACAATAGTGGCAATCTACTAAAACCTCAGATTTCTTTAAAAGCACATGGCCATATCCCAGCAGCTAAACTATTTTCTTTTGGGGAAGAATGAGGAATTCCTCTCAGGCTGAAAGAAGCCCTAAGGCTTATCCACAACAAGTTCAGCATGGCCTCCTGGCCTACCCTTGGAGAGGGGAATACATCTCATTGAACTGGATGCATACAACATGCAGGCTCCATAAGTCATAACAGAAAATGAAATAAATGAGCAAGATGATGCCTTTGTTTGCCCTTCAAAGCAGAGTGCTCCATTTGGGGGTAGGTTAGAGGAAAGAGAAATAAGAAAAATGAACTACTGGCTCTCTGTTATTCATGATGTACAGGGCAATAGCAGGCTCCCAGTGGCATGCACTCTTCCCAGCAGAATGCCACCTCCACCTCCCAGGGACATTTACTTAAACGCTGAACTCACACAAGAGTTAGCACCAAAAGCAACATGCCTTTACCATCACAGCAGCATATCACATCAATTAAATTAATAAATAAATAAAAACCAGTTCAACTGTTGATTCAGTTCACAATCCAGTACTTTTCAAACAACAGTGAATGTAACTCCAATAACGATTTCCCCTACAGGACTGATTCCTATCATATCATGATCATGACGCTCCTCTCCACCCTATTAACTATTCTAACCTCAACCACTATGTAGTTATTTCTTGTGTTGGACCTTTACTCAAAATTGTGGCTTCACAGAAGACTATAAAATTTCCTCAGACATTCCCTGGTCTTGTACATGATGCAGGTGGAGGTAAACGGCACCTTCTCCTCTAGCTAGAACTGGAGATGAAAATAACACAATTCTCTGAGTATGACTAACATCTCTAATCCAGAAAGAGGTTAGATCTTTCCTTCCCTTCAAAGACAGGGAAAAGAAACTAAAAGCTGCTCTTTCCCAATACACTTCCTAATTCTTCAATTGTTAAAAACCCATCCTAAGACAGCAAAGAATCCCAACAGATGGCAAAAGAACTCGTTACTTGCATTTTCCTTGCATCGCTCCTGAAAAAACATCACAAATTGCACAAGGAGGCAGAAAGGAAGGGGAAGGGCAGCTCATTCTCTCACACACACACACACACACACACACACACACACACACACATATACCCCCACACACCAACCATGCATATAACTCTTGCATGTTTAGGCCACCACCACAGGTGAAGGAAACCAATTTTTTCCAGTATTCAATAACCAGCATGACAGAACTATGGCGAGTAGAGTCATTTCATAGCCAAAACAGCCTACATGGCTTGTAAACAAGATACCACCTTATGGAAAGGCATATACTTTCCTTACAGAAAGATCGATATCCCTGCCAATGGATGTAACGGGGAAATATATTTTATCTAGCTGGTCATGCCTGTCAGCCTGTCTGCTTCCACAAGCCAAAGCCAAGAAGTTCTAAGGAAAATGGTATTTGGAAACCATGGCAACATAGCATTTTGGCTGGTGTAAGGTAAGGAAAGAACAGCCATCCCTGCTGATAGAAGAGACAATATATTTGGTTTTCAGATACATTTACTTATCCAGTTCTTCCAAAAAAAATCATTCCATATCTCTGGACACCAACATACAGTCACAGCCATCTTTTCAGCTATTCTGCCTCTTCTATGCAGGAATATGGAGAATGATAGAGAAAAATAAGGAACAAGTAAGTTCAGTTACATATGCGTTTTTTTAAACCAGGCCACAGTATGGACTGCTACGGTGACACCATGAGACCAGTTCTTCATTGCCACACACACCACAAACAGCTTTATAAACTTCTGGCTGCATACACAGGAGAACCCAGGCAACCAGCAGTGGCCAAGGAGAGAGTACTCAGTCACAATAATGGTAAGCAGAGAGAAAAATTGACGGGAAACAAAGGTAAAATAGATACACGTAGCAAGCTCCTGCCTCACACCCGGGCTGAAATCAACACAGGGGACATCGCATTCCCACACAGGGTCACTGGGTTTAGCTGACAGCAATTGCTTGGAATCATAGGTAGCCAACAGCACAGCTGCTCAGAAATGCTGCAGATCTGTGCCTTTCAGCTGTAAGAACGAGAAGTAAACAGCCACACTTTCCAAATTAGGACTCCATCTACTACAAGGAGATGACCAACCTTGCTACCACTTGAATCCAACTTCAAATCTAAACTTTTCTGACAAGCAATAAGTTGGAGGGCAATGCACAGCATCCAAGAAGAGGTTGATGTAATTTTTTATATCAAATATCACATTAATGAATTGGATATGAAAGCCATTTCTGGGAAGACAAGGCCCTCAAAATGAATTCTCTAAAAATGATTTTTTTAAGCCAGAATCAGCAGGGCCTATGAAGACTGACATCCTGAAGCCGTGTCTCTTTACATCTGAGAACTCATTAAAGAAATGCTTGCAGAGAAAGTTCTCTTAAAAATACTGCAAATATTTTGCACCACAAATAAAGTGTACCAAATGAAAAAACGGAATCCTTCTATCTTTGGTCCATGCTAAAGCCAGGCTTAAATTAAGATAAATGAGATTTAATTATTTTTTTATGGATTCTGCTGTTTCAAGCCCACTGTTGGTGATGCTCTCTGCTTTTTGATTCTTCAAAAGTAAATGTCTGTTTGAACAAGAAAGAAAAAGCTGAGAATTTCATTATTCTTTTATACACTTCTCCATCGCTTGGATTTATAGGTACATTCAAACTAAAACATCCTTTAATTTAATAAGCAAGAATGGTTTCCTGCAAGACATTGCTAGTTAAACCACAAGTCTGGTTTCCCAGAGGAATATGTGATTAAGAAATCCAAAGCCCTAATTTCTTACAAACCCAAAAGATGTGAAGGCTCACTAGAGCATATTGCAAACCCTATAGAGCTTTCTTTTCAAGCCTGGAAACAGTGCATATTCTTCTGAAGCCAAACCAAAACCAACCAAACAAAACACCACCGCCACCCAAAAAAAAAATAAAAAAATTAAGTTGATCAAGGATAGCTGCAAATTCCGGACTGGATAACTGTTGTTTAGCATGGCAAGAAGTTCATGGGAAAGTGCACATCAGATGCTAACAAAGTCCAAGAAACATTACTTTCTGTGCAGAAAGGCAGATATTATACGCAAAGCCCGCTTTCTCAGATTTCATAATGACTTCAGTTGTACAAATCAAAAATAACTGAAGAAAGGTGACTAGCATGTGGCACAGAGGGAGCCATTCTATCTTTTTTATATTCTATTGTTAATGTTTTAGTAGACGTCCTCTGTTCTCAAAATAATTTTTCAGAAAACAACATTCATTTTCCAATTTTCCTGTCATTATACCAAAGGAAAAATATCTGCATTTCAGCATGCCTACACAAAGACGTGTATTAAAAAACCCAACAACCTGTAGGAGTGAAGCATTATCAAACACATAATTAAAAAAAAAAAAAAAAGTGTCATTAGAAAGGTATCCCTTAGATGATAAATGATTAAGCACAAGAAGCTATGGGGAGTGAGCTATGCCATGTTTTCAACATAAAGAAATGAAAAAAAAAAATCTATAGAATTGAACTGTGAAACTAACTTGAAACTTCTTTTTGGTTGAAATACCGAACGCTGAAGACAACAGCTTAGGTTAATGCTGCATTTAAGACAGAGTTAAAACTTGACAACTGGAGAGTAAGAAAAAATTTCATACTCCAATCCCACACTTTAAAAATCTACCTCACTAATTATCACTTCATGAATAACACCAATACATAGCAAATCACAGTAGTAAGAAACTGCAGGGATTTATAACACTGCACATTCACATACAATACATACCAGTGCCAACATCTGGCACACCACCCAGGCCTCACCTCCACATTTTTAATGTGGAGGAATTCCAGAAGGACTATGTCAAGCAATCAAGAAACACTACAAGAAACAGACTAAACATTTTTTGTGCCCACATAAGGAGAAATGAAATATAAAAAATGGGATTAATTAGAAGCATAGATTAATTAGAAGTTCCCATTCTTCTCAGCAAAACATCTCTTTTTCATTATAGAACTTCAAGAAAAAGAACTGTTCCTATTTTGTTCTGCAACAAAACACAGTATCTTTGCAAACATACTGAATTGCCCTGTGCTAGAATGATACAGGCTGCTTGGCATGGACAGTGGAGAAATTCCAGCTCCTTCTTCCTCTGACTTTTCTTCTTCAATCCTTGGGATTGCAGGAGTATCTGAAGAGAGTTCATTCAAAATTTTTCTGAAAGATAAAAAGAGATACTTTAAATATTTGAAATCCCGTATCCATGAGAAACTAAGTCACTGGTTTATATCAGACAGTTTTGCTGTTACACACAAGCTGTCTTTAAAAACCAGCAAAAACAAAATCAAAAGTCCTTACCTGTACGAAGGCCTTCTTGAAAGTATTTCCCTACGTTTCTGAGTATCAGTTATCTCTTCTGATTCTGCAGAGTCATCTGCAATCGATGCTACCTGTAATAGCAAAGTTTCTGAAATTCATAACTTCATTAAAAAAATAAAAGAGTAAAAATATATTTAAAAAAATCCTTCTGTGCTTGCATACAGAAAGTTGATATACTTTTTAAAATTATAAATCACATGATCTTGGACTTGTCATTCTACATCACCAGTTGTGACATTAGCAACACATAAGCACTTAGGTGACATCTTCCATTTGGAAAAAAATAAGTAACAATCCACATTAGACTTTTTTTGAATGACATCAACCGAAAGTATTAAATATAGAAGACCTCTTTAAATGTAATAATATTACAGAGTTAGCTTGAAATTAAACATTTTAAATACAGAATACTGCATTAATGCACCTTAAATAATAGTATACAATACAAAAGCCTCTTCACAACCACACCAAATCTATTTGGAAAAGTAGTTTATTTAAATACACATGTATTAAATTACACTTATCAACACATTCATAAAAACAAATACACTGTTTAGCAATACTGTGCAAATTGTACAAACTTCTGACAAGTTCACACTGTCTCATTTTCTCAGAACTTCATTAGCATTATTTTCACAGTTTCTCTTCTCATAAATTTACGCAAGAAGGGATTAAGGCCTGGAGGTGAATCACACTCTTTTCCAGCAAATACAGTATTACACAAAACAGAAAGTGATTAATGACCAAGAAAAGCATGCTTGTTTATTGATACTTACAACTAGTTGGAACTTATTGGTGTATACGAACCGAAACTGAAGCAGTATGATAACATTTGTGTGAAAATGATCTTTTACATCAAGACAGATAGATGGCAGTTTCAGATGTGGTGCCGTTTTCAGCTAGCACTGAACAAGCACGTCACTGAACAAGAGTTAAGCAACTAAAAGGCTCAAGGGTTTGACCTGGGTGCAGTGGAGACTTCCCTGCAGCTTGTGAGAGACAAAAAACAACCCACAACAATATAACCAAACTCAAGAAGTAACAGAGATGTCAGGCCTGAGCGGTTTGCACCTGAAAACAAAACGTACACAACCCAAGAGAAGAGCCCTACAGTGGTCTGCTGGGGGATTGACCTTCAAGGCTCTGTCATAAACCCTGACAACTAAGGCACCATTCCACAGTCAAGAGCTTGGGCAGCATAATTAAAAAAAGAACCTTCAATGCACAGAGGAAGGAAAAAGAGAACTTGTCCGAGGACAAACAGCAGGAAAACAAAATGTTAGTGGCTTTAAATCTTATCTTTCCACTAATAGCCACCCCTTGATTGTGAAGACAGACCAAGAAGTCAGAAACAGTAGTACTTTGGTAAGAGGGTACGGAAGTCACAAGAAAAAGGAATCATTTTTATGTGGAAGAGGAGATTTTCTGCAATAAAATTCAAAAGTTCTAGTTTTTATGAGGAAATGAGAGAAATTATAACATATGTTTGTTCTAATAGCAAGCAATCATGTTCATAAAGCTTCCACATTGAAACCATTGCCACTTTTCCCACCCATCAGACTTCTCCAACTTTAACATTCTGCTCTGCGTTTGAACAAAAATAACTTTGAGCTCATGCCCAGCTGCCAAAACCTGATACACTGCAAGGGAGAAGCAAGAAGAAAAGTCAAATCTGAATTGTAAACCGTCCGACAATTAAAACAACAGCAGCAGAATAAAGAACACAATATAGGTAAGTATTTTTTCATCCAAAAAGCAATGGCGTTGACAAGACAAAATTGTGAGTGCCTTCCAGCTTAAAGCTGCAGGTGCCTGAGAGAGAAGTCATACAGGCTTTAACATCCGCCTTCAGTTTCTGTTTGGTTGGTTTTTGATTAGATTGTTACCATTTTCCAAGTCTCCCACTATCTGGCAGAGACAGGACATAAATTAAATCCAGACAATCTGGAGAAAGTGCCAGGTGGCAGGATAAAGTACTTAAGAAGATCATAGGAGGGCCTAGCAACCTCTGTAACAGAGTCCTTCAAGAGGCTCTTTCCCTTCCACCCCCCCCCCCCCTTCTGGTAGGGTCACATTACTCTCCATTAACATGCTCAAATGAAAACAAAGCAAAAATCTGGAACTAATCAATATCAATCAGGACACAGTTTTCCCATCTCTACTCCTATGGGAAAGGCAAGGTCAAGTTGACTCAATGGAACAAACAGTTGATTTCCACTCCCCTAAGAAGACACAACAGCAGCTGGCAAGAGATGCTGGAGAAATTCCTCCTTCCAAGCTCTGAAAAAAGTACTCTATTTTTGCATGCATGTCCCAAGTATATTGACTCAAAGAAAAGCAATGACAGAAATTGGGAATGACTACAATGCACTTATTTGCCGAAGTTCACTCTGGCAAATTACCGTTAGAAAGAAATCCAGAGAAAAAAATTACTTTTGAAAACTTCAATTTGACTTCAAGCTTGACCAAACACAAGTCCTTTGCTATCTACGGAGCCTTGTCAGTAGTGAACTAGAATGTCAAAACCTTACTACAGCCCAACAACTACGGCTACGATTAAAAAGCTGAATACCTGACAAAGGTTTAATTCTTGTTCTCTAGTCTCTAAGGTAAATATACTTACATATGATTTTTATCTACTAAACTTGAAAGCTACTCTAAAATTTCAAACATTAGAGGTTGCTTCTCAAGAAGACTGACAACGCATACACCTTTTCCTTAATATGTTGCGATGACTTCTGGTAGAACAGTCCATGTGTAATTTAACTAGCCTCTCTTTGCAGACATTATCAATTTTACTTGCAAGAAGCAACTCAGCTTTCATTTCATTATCAGTTTTTAAGAAAACTGGATCAAAGACATTCCTACCTACAAGAAAACCAGGAATTGGAGGCCTGCCTAAACATTTTTAAACTAGTCTCTCCAGTCTTTTTCATTATTTAAAAGCTTTGAGAATACTTTAATTAACTATTTTGCAGCAGTCTGTTTTCAGCAGGTTTAAACATAACTTTCTGCCAAATAACTGTTTATTTTGAGGTTGCCCTTATTTTTGCTCTTTACATCTACACATCCAAAAAAGCAATACCATAAGATCCAACAGAGCCTGATAAAGCAACTAGCAATCATTTGAAACTATGTTTACTTCCGTTACATCCAGATGCTCTCAAAAATACAGTGTAAAAGACACTTGCTCATTTTTATTAGAAACATGATGTTCATAGAATCAAACAAAACTGAAAAACTGCAAAATGCACTGAAGCAGGTTGTACTATTACACCACTTTGCTGTTGCGCAAGTTCAGGTTCAGACACACCATTTCTTAAAAGATAAACAGGAAGCATTAAGGAATCGCTACACAATGCCTGGAGTGCTGCTACCAGTTGGCAGTTTGCCATCACGCTGCTCCCCACCCCCCTCTCCTACACTGTGTGAGTAAACCTCCCAGCACTGGTAGGAACAAAGAGACACAGGCACGATTAGTGAGGGACCAAATATTCACGAAAACACAGGAAGAAAAGAGCTGACCTGAACAGCTTGCATTTGTGGTGACTGAATGACTGATGACTGTGTGGCTTGAATGACACCCTGGGCATGAACAGTTTGACCAGAAGGCAACTGCTCTAGAGATAATGCTGGAGATCCTCTTCCAGCACTTGATGCAGTTACAGAAACCTGCAAAAGTTACAGCCATCATGTGTAAGTGACATGCCTGAAGATTTCATCAAAGGCTTTTAGAAGCAATACTAAAACCATTTGGTTCCGATGTCGGATCTAAAACAGCTCAAGTGCGTGTACTTATACACATGGAAATACACTAGTTTTAGCAGTAAGAAATTGGTGTCTTTCCAAATGGTGTGGGAAACTTAAACTGACCCCTACTGAACTGCAAATCTTTTTAATTACTTTTTTCTTTTCCTCCAGAGACTTCATGTTTTCAGTAAAAAACAACCCTAAGCTATCACAGACTAAATCTGCCATCGCTAGCATGAAAGTTAGGAAGAAACTCAAGTAATGTAACCAAAAATAGCGGTATTTATTGAAGTTGTATGTTGCAGTGACAACATACAGAGCAGAATGTTCTTAGTCTTACATCCAGAACTGTTTTGTTTTTGCTTTGTTAAGCTAGAAGTCTAGTTTCAACTTTTAGTCTTGAGATAGTTATCTCAAGAGATGTGATAATTTTTTCAGATAGAAAGAAAAGAAAGTATTAAAGCAATACATGGAATTTCAAGTTGTTTTAGTTTAATAAATCCTCTTTATATCTTCCACAGTATCAAGAAAAGCAGAGTTAGAGCACTTCAAAATACCAACAAAAACAAAGAACAGATGAATCTTAAACTTAGCACAGCTGAAGAAAATGGTGGCCTCGTTCTGCTTAGGAATACATCTGAGCCCTCTTCCTGATAACATTTTAGCATTGCCCAGACACACAGCACTTCCCAGCCCTCAGCTCTCCACCATCAGTACTGAGCTGAATGTGTTAAGTAGTAATGAAATAGAGCAGACTAAGAAATAGCTCAAGTTTATGCTACTACCGTTAAATCTATTAACAGAGATACAGTAATCAAAATGGAAAACATTATGATTAATCTCAAGTTCTTTGTGGTGAAACATCCTGAAACTCAAAGTGAAAAGGAAGAAAGTTACAACTTCCTAAAATAATACAATAGTCTTTTTCACAGTGAACTACATTAAAAACCCTAATTTCTACATGCACAAGAATAAACCCTGAGTCATATCTAAGATTCCGCTATTTTCCCCTTTCTTTCTCAGCTCCAAAATGTATCTAGTGTGAGTAGCAAAGGCAGAAATTGATGAGAGTGATAAGAAAAACATGATTAAGTCTGAATATGTAAAAGAAAATGTTTATAATCATAGAATCATGCTACTTAAAAGGTTTTGTATTTTTCTATATTCACTCTAAAGGTGATTTATTTTTTTGAATTCCGCATGTTAAAGAACATTTTACTCGTGACTTTAAGTTGCTTCTTGCCTAGTACACATTCCTTTCTTGAGACAAGAGAAAGTTTTTGTCTATTATTAAGACATACTACTATCGGGAAGACCAGATGTTGGCTCAAATGATCTTGACAAAACAATGTTTCTAGGAAACAGAGACAGGATCTTGTCAGCATTCACTATGTAACCATTCAATTGTTATAGTAAACTGAACAGATTTTCAGGAAACAAAACAATTGAGGGCATTTCTAACCCCTAAGTGGAAACAATCACTCCTTAACTGGCATTAAATGGCAACGTGTAAATAGGATATGCAAGCTTTCTTCCCACTCTGTAAAACAAATATTAACATCATCATCAGAAATACATATTTGAGATCCAGAATGTCTTAAATAGCTTGAAGATTTGAAGAGTATGATCTATTTTCTGTCTGGCACAGTTGGCATCATCCTAAATCCAAGCTTCAAGGAAAGAATGTCTAAATAGTTACAGGGCATGCTAACTTCTCAAAACATTCTGAAGGCAATTTCACTAAACCTTTCAACCTGCAGCTCTCAAAGACAGCAGTAATCTGATACAATTTGCTAGTGTATCAGAAAGAACATGCTGAGCACAACACACACAAAGCAGTACAACATGAACAGTTTATTAGTTTCTGTGTTTAGTGCACAATGGGTCAGGCACATTAATCAGGAAGTAAACCAGCACTGAAAATTAAGAAACACTGTATTCATTTAAAAGCTACTTATTCAGTCGAACCACACACGGGGCGGGGGGGGGGGAAGACTCAGCTAATACCCTTTACAGTATCACAGGAGAAATTGCTCTGTTCCTATTAATTCAGACAAGAGAGTAAATGGGGAGTGGAGAGCGCAGGAGGAAAGACAATGGTATCTTTAAACCTGGATCAAACAAAAAGTGATCTGTTTGTTCATTTATATCTGTTTTAAACATCTCTATTTGATTTGTTTGCTGTTTGCTGAGTTTTTGCAATTACCTGAAGGTTAGACAGTATGCACATTCGTGTTACTGTAGTTCCTATAAACCACATCTGAAATCTGTGATTGTTTTGTATTAGGTTTGTTTTTAAGAACAATGACTTAAAAATTCTAACTTCATATTTTTCATCTACTTTTGTAAGTGTTAAAAATGTTAAAATAATTTTGATTCACGTTTTATTTGCCATTATCTTTAAATGGAACACTCCTGTGTTGGCCAAAATACTTTTGCACTTTCAGGCTGAGTAAAACAGCACTGTCAAAGAAAAAAACAAATCAACACACCACACTGCTTTCTGACATCAGTGGCAAGCAATGCTACCTATGCCATCATCCTCCAAGGGATGTCTAGCACAGGGACTGAAATGCAGGGGGTGAGGGGAGATTAACACAGGAAGTACCTGGGCAAACAGTGTAAGGGTTATATCTCAGCAACAGCAAAGAGGCTTTAGATGCTGTAATATCCTCTGGGGGTCTAACTTCTGAGCCGTGCTACAGTCAAGTCTAATGGCTTCAACAAATACCAACTATGTATTCTGTTATACCAATACAGGTCCATATTCCAAATGTCTGGAAATAAGTGATCCCTCTTCCAAGAGAGCAAAAAAACATAGCAAGCAAAAAGCACCCCCAAAAAGCAAATATGAATTATCTTCACACTGAGGAATGCATTCTTTCAGAGAGGTTACTCATCAGTTCTCTGACTTCAAGATGCATGGTCACTGAACAGCGGTACTGCGTACATAAACACTTGTCATTCAAGGTCAGATAACTTTTCCTACTACAGAGTTTACATTCACAGTCTACATTTCATACGTTAAACACAGCTAGTATGAAGTAGAATGTGCACAGCTCCATGAGATTTCTGTTGCAGCTACAGAAGCTAAATGCCACAAGGACTCCAGAAGTGAAGTACTTCTGCAAAAAGAAAAGTCAGAGCAAACCCACTGTGAATTCACCTAACAGGAAAGCAAAGGGCTCATCACACAAGTACTGCCTACTCTCTATAAGGAAAAGCTGAAGACAGGAAAGTTTTGGCTAGTTGCAAAGCTAATGCCAAAAAGGAAACACCCAGCTGTAAAGAAGTCAAATGACTGCTCTCAGCCTTTTGGTGAGAGCATACCCTTGAAGAAGGGCACAATAGTGACAAAGCTACAGTTTTGTAACGCTCTAACATCTACTTTGAAGAATGCCCTGGACTTGCGGTTTTAAAACCATATTCACAACCACGTGGCAAGCTTCAACAGTGCTCAGTCTCCTGGGAAGAAGATTTAACCCACAGTTTGGTGCTGAGAGCCCACAAGGAGAGCGCCCTTGAAATGCTATACCTGAGCAGTCCCAGCTTGCAATGGATATGCTCTCCATGTATCAGAAAAGTCCCTCTAATCCCTCTGACAGCAGTTCTCACATTGTAAATCCTGACCTGAGTCTGGTTCGTGGCCAGCACTGGGAGGTCAACAGACAATATTTTAGATCAAGGCAGCAAGCACAGCTCTAATAATAGACAGAATATGACAAATGCAAGAAGTGATACAAAGAACCTACCAAGGATGTAGGATTAAAGAGGAAAAAAAAAAGAAAACAGAACTGAAAGTACTTTTTTAAATTTGAAAAAGTTCTAAATACATTCCTCTTCCCTTTTTATACTTAGTATATTTACGTAGCTGAGCACAGAACAACATAGAGAGCAATAAAGCTTCTAGAAATACTGCAAATGGAACAAACATTAATTTCTCTTTAAATAACAATGTAACTGTTGCAAGTTTGACTATCATCAATGTTATGAGGATATTTTCTTTCAAATCAACTAATTTTGTTTAAAAGCAGCCCTACGTAAATCAGTATCTGTGTATATGAGACAGAATCCATGAAGTCTATATCAAAAGAAGTCGAGAAAATTTCCAGCTCACAGCTCTGTTCTTTACCAAAGGCATGAAGCTTACTGTATCAAACAGCTTTCAAAGACAACCAGATTCCTGCACAACTGCAAGCTCAGCTCAGCTCTTCAGGCCTTCTAACCAAAATGAGGAACAAGCAGGTGTAAACTCTGGACTGCTTTCCTGAGGCTTCAAACTGAAACACCCCACACGTACTCCGTTTTGCTGCTAATTGACAGAGACTTTTCAGCAGTACTTCCAGATGTATCAGCTTTAACAGAAAGACGTAAAACTTGTGACCAGTATGGTTGAACCTGACCAGTTACCACTGTGCAGTACTCCAGTACCGAGATACTACCCAACACGAGCTAATTATTTACACGTAAAATCTATTGTTAAAATACAAAATTTGGCCCAAACTGTCAAAGAAAGACAAAACAAAGGGGGTGAAATCAGCAGAGCAAAAAAAAATACAATTTTTGACTTCATGATCCATTCAAGGAAAAAAAAAAAGACAGGATTCCCAATGATGCAGATATCAAAAACACAAATACCAATGGTAACAAAAATAAACAAGCATTCGAAAACATTTTGCAGCCTACTTGGTGCCTAAAGATCCACAAAAAGCCAGCTATATTCTCTCCTGAAAATAAACCTATAACGAAAGTCTAGTATCTAGCATACCACAGACATGGCACAAAACAGTTGAGCCCTTTGCTGGAACAGTATTACTAACTTCTAAATTCTGATGTGGAAGAAGTTCTCTAAGATGGTTTTGATAGTTTCCTTCTCAAATCAGTTCCTTTATTTCACAGAGTGGTTTTGGAGATTCTTCTAAGGAGTCTACTCAACATCCCAAAGCTATAAGGCTTAGTGCTGCCAAGAACATTCTCAAGTGCTGAATTAGTGCTTATTTTTAATGATTCAAAGTTATTGTGTCATCTTTATCTCTTAACTACCAGAGAAAAATCCAGGTACAATTACTATGTAGAACACGTAAATTTTAGAAATCCAGACACTGACATCAGATGCACAGAGATGAAACAGAACAAGCATAAATTAAAATTATACTTGCAAGACTAAATACATTCTATACGAAAATCCAGGAAAGAACCATGGCTATTTTTATTCATTTTCATTATACAACACATCATCAAAATATATGTTTCTGCTGTTTGATCTTGCAGCCACCTCAATTCCTTAGGACCCTAGATCCAGCTGCAAAACAAATGTAATCTTCTGAGAAAAGTGAAAAATATGCTTTACGATCATTCCGAGAAGCACGGACTCCTAAAAGTGTTACCTTTAAAAAGACCTGATGTCATACTAGCTCTTTGTTAAATACAGCAGGCATCATTTTCAGTATATGCTTGCTGTTTTTCCTATTTAATGACAAGACTTACAGAACTTCAAGTTGGAATTCTTGCAGTCAACAATAAAAAGCCATAATGGTTCTGAATGTCACTTTATTGACTCGTCCCAGCTTTCCATACTCCAACTTACCTGAGATACTGAGGAAACCTCACGTTTGTCTGGCTGACTCCGATTGTGAACAGTATCTCTATCTGGCACAGAATCCACCGCATTTTCATCCTGCTGCGATTCGACCATTTCCATGGTCATCGGACTAAAATTAAGAACATACATACATAAATATAGCTGTATGCACACATAAACATTGCGATATGAAGGGCATATCAGGCATCTGGGTAGAAAAGAGCAATACCAGACTATTTTATACTTGGAGCAAAAAACTAACAAAATACATCATCGCTCTCTAAATTATCGGACTAATGAAGTCCTTTCTTCCAATTTAACCATACTAAAATCTTCATTCATATAGCCATGTGCACTCAAACATGTCCTTCAGAATGCTGTAAGGATCCCACAGCAGCCAGCAACACCTGCAGTACGTGCCTTGTGCCTCACACGTCCCAGCAAATGAAGCTCAAGCTGACCGGTGGTTATGTGCTGGCACAGCCTTCTAAAGGGCTCCTGGGAGACTGAACCCAGTCTGGGACTTCTACTTGAACCACCTGTAAATTACTCATGGCTCAAGACCCTCGACCATTCTTCTTGTGCTTCTAAAAGGAGGGCAAGTTCCAAAGCTGAACAAATAACTCTCTGATCCTCACTTAAAACTACAAGTTTAAACTCAGTAGGAAAACTTCTAAGTATATCTGCTATATAGAAATGCAATTACCTCCCAGCTGGCTTTCTGTATTTCTTGGCGCACTTACTCAAAATGGAAGAGGTGTGTGTTTTAAAACAAGGTTCTCTTGGACTCCCTCTCTTTACTATCACTCTCTGTACTGAAACTGTAACATTGAACAGGTGATGTCACAAGCATTGCCATGGCAGCAGCGCAAGTTACAAACAGAATCAAGACTCAGGGTGCAGACATGCAGACCACATAGCATGCCCCATGGACATGCTCCCCACTGCATGTTGCGTTAGAGAAGGAATTAAGACAATGAAAGGAAGAAGTGATACAGTTATGGTTTTAGGAGGCAGAAAATCTAGCTTCCTGAGTTCAGATCAGATGGGTTCAGTCACTGGGCAACCCAGTGTAACTCAGCCTTCAACTGTTTCAACCAGCTGGCAGCTACTGGGGTTTCTTCCATAAACTGAGGCAAGGCATAGACCAAGAAAGGGCTCTGTTAAGTGCCCAAAACTGAGACTCCTGAATCGTCCCGTAAGTTAAAAGTTAATGACATAATGCCAAACTAAACAAACCCAACTCCTTCTGTGAATGAAAACATTGCTTTTACCCGCGTGGTAACCTGTGACCACACAGGTCAGAAAGGAATATAGGTAAATGAGAGAGAAGCACATTTCAAACCTGCATCCCTCTCATGATACTCTGCTGACCAGATTGAAGGGACTGCTTTGCCAACAGGAGCTTCAGTTTCAGCACTTACACTTGTCAGGATACTTCAGTACATACTCTAGGCCAGTATCAGTTCAGATAAAATTATTAATACAATATTTTGTCTTTCAACATTCCTGTCTTAGTTATCATTAATTAATTCTTTCTCTAGATACAATCTAATTAAAGGTCTACTAAAATTCATCAAACTAGGCAACTTGGGGACTAATATTTTCACCAAGTTTTCCACCATAATTTTCCATAACAAGATGTTTATCTTATTACATCATTCCATTTTTATGTATGCATTCAGTACAACAAAGAAAAAAGTGTTCCTCCTTAGTAGACTGGGAACTTTACTGAAACACACAGGCTCTATCTGGCTCATCTAAGAATGCCTCCATAAGCTTTAGAACAGCTCACACACCAGGGAAGATTAAATAACGCATGTGGGCTGGCACCACATTCATTGCAATCTCTTCCTATAGGCAGGAATACAGTCAGAATTAATTCTCTTTATATGGGCCACAAAGTATTTTGTTATCCAAAACCATCTGCCACAGATAACCTACTGCTGGGGGGAAAAAATAACTAACAAGAAACCACACACAAACACACAAAAACAGAACAGAAGTATTTTCATATCACTGAAAACACTTCATAGAATTTTACCTGCCAAGAGCCAGCCTTCATTTTGTGAAAACTAGGTTTTATTTTCACAGCATTAATTTAAGGTCCTGCAGTCAGTAGAGGATTATCAAAAATGTTTTATTTTACTACTTTAATTATCAGCATCTCCCTCCCAAAGCTTTTCCAGCTGCTGCAGTCCAGTAACTGTTGGCTAGTAGCATGAAAACGGCATCAGCACAGCCAGAAGGAAGTTATTCCTACTATTTCACAAAGTATAGCACAGAGAACGGAGGGCATTTGGCAGATTATATACATTAGATTACACTTGTCGTTGTTTACCTATGTCAGTGATATGGCAAACATAATTAAAACATGACATATATGAAAAATTCAAGAATCGAAATATATTCTCCACCTTCGAATGCGTATATTTATTTTGATTCCTAACAAAGGCAATTGCTTATTGTAAATCTTCTGCAAAGTGGAGCAAAATCTGAAAATTTGAATTCTGCTTTAACTTAAGGTTTGTTATTGTTGTTGTTTTAAAACCATTAAATTCATGACCATAGCAAAATACTAATTCTGGATAAGCTAAAATCCACTTCTTTTGAAAACCTGCTAATTTGAATACATTTGAAAACAGGGACTTGAGTAAAAATGCTGCCGAAATTCACCGTCCCAAGTATAATGGTCTATCTACAGCCTGTAGCACCAAAATAACAACAAAACACTTCAGTAATTTTAAAGGATTTAGCTTGGCATAAAACTTCTAAGAGAAGGATAACTGAAGGCGTATGGTAGGCTGTTAATACCATCATTCATACACATTATGAGATTAAGAACCTTCAGTAAACACAACCACAAGGAATTACTGGATCTACAGGCGAAGGTCACCTGCAGGCACTGCAGCTCCCAGGGCGAGAACTGGCACAGCCACACCACTCCCCGTGGGCCTGCATGCAGCACAAGACCATGCTAAGGAACTTCTGAATTTCACAGTCCGATCCAGTATCACTGTCCTTAGCACGTTCTCATAAGCTCACAGATTTCTGTAACTTGAGCTGCATAGGTTTTTTATTTCCTGTATTATCTTGTATATCATTTAACCATGAATACACTGAAGTGGGAGTGGATCATGATTACGTTTTACTAAACCAACAGTAATACAGACTGCTGTAAAAAAGTACTGATTTAATTCAGAAATTACGAACACAGTTTCATGCATCTGTCACACTCAATCCCTTTGTACTGAAAAAGAATAAATCTGTTAGAATTGTCCTGAAGTTTCAGAGTAAAAGAAAAAATCTTTCGTCAAGCACTTAAAATACTTTGTGTAGGTGTATCGGAATTGGTTTACATCATACTAACATTTAAATTAATTAGTAAAGTCCATCCTATGTGTAACACTGTGACTTTATCCCCCTTTTAAAGTAAAACTAAGCGAACAATTGGTTTTAAAGGATATGGTCCTAGGCCTTGTCTAAAACAGTATGTTTTCCTTCATTGTGTGATTAACTATATTACAGAATCACACAGAATGGCAGGGGTTGGAAGGGAGCTCACGAGATCATCAAGTCCAACCCCCCTGACAACGCAGGTACCCTACAATAGGTCACACAGGTAGGTGTCCAGACAGGTCTTGAAGATCTCCACAGAAGGAGACTCCACAACTTCTCTGGGCAACCTGTTCCAGTGCTCAGTCACCCTTACCATAAAGAAGTTCTTCCATATGTCAGTATGGATCTTCCCAAGTTCAAGTTTTAGGCTATTGCTCCCTTGTCTTATTGCTATGCACCACATACAAGCTTTAATCCTATGGTCAGTATTAATATATTGATTTCTTACACAGTCTACCTTGGTTGTTTACCATTACTGAGGAGTAAATTTAAATATTAGGCTGGATTTTTTTTTAAATTAATAAACAAGACATATTCCACCAACCCTCCCCCCGCCATACACAAACATCCTCCTAAAAAAAACAAAACAAAAAAAAACAGGAGAGTGGAGGGGAGGGTGGTGGCAGCAAAAGATGGCCTCCCATAATGTAAGCAAAGATGCTTGCCTTTGCCTACAAAGAAATCCCCAAGATCTGCCAGAAAGCTTAACTGTGAACTAGGTAGTAACACCTAGTGACATTTTCATATGGATTAGTACGTATTTACTATAGTCACTGAGATCAATGTGCAGCAACTAGGGGCAGGTAAACACTGATTAAGATGCAGACTTAACACACCAAAAGCTCCTTTGGCTGCTAACAGCAGCACCACCCGTGGGACAATACTGACACTTGAGCTAAAAGAAAAGACGGAGAACTGGAAGTCATTTACCTTCAAAGGTGTGACCATTTTAGCACTTTTTGTCCACAAATAAAAGGGCAAGGAGAACAACTTATCAATACATATTCTTGTGTAATAAAGATCACAAAAATATCATCTTACTCCACACCAACACTGCTGTTTGCTTGATCTCGGTGAATATTAATGAATATTTAATGTCTGTTGGTGAGATTCAAATGCGTGAGCCAACTAGTATAGAACTCTGCATGTATGACTTTCTAATTAAATACTCAGAGACATTTGAAAAATAACTTCTTTATTTCAACAGTACTTTCTACATCAGAGATTGTTTACAAAGGAAATGATATGAGCCTAAAAAATGCATTTTGACCTTGCTCCAAGTGGCTCTTTGAGGGCTTTTATTCACAGGGAAGTGACTGGAAAGTGAGGATGTGAATTTACATATACCCGTTTTGCATTTAGTGGTGACCTCACAGCAAGTGCAGGAACACTCAGAGTGTTCTGAAAGGACTCTGAGTCTTTTCAGCACTGTTTTTAAGTATTGAAGCCTGGAAGCCAGTTTGCTACTGTGCTTTGTGGGGACCGCAGCCGGCACTGAGCTCACAGCACTCAGCTGAGTGCAACAAGCAACAGTGCAGCAGACTAGACCCCAACCGCGTGAAGTTTCTGTTTAGCTTTTGATGTCATTAAAATACTTAGATTCTTCTGTCTTTTAATTACCAGTGAGCTTTTCTTTTTTCTTCCCCATCCTTTTCTTCCCAGGATCTTAACACAACTCTCAAATAATGCAGAGTCTCAACCTCCTCACTACAAGAAAGACATTAAGGCTCTGAAGCACTGCCCAAAGAAGAGCATCAAAGCTGTGAGGGGTCTGGAGCACAGGTTTTATGAGGGGCGGCTGAGGGAACTGGGATTGTTCAGTCTGAGAAGAGGAGGCTCAGGAGAGAACTTATCGCTCCCTGCAGCTCCCTGACAGGAAGTGAGGGTCAGCCTCTTCTCCCAGATAACAGCAACAGGACGAAAGGGAAAGGCCTCAATTTGCACCCGAGGAGGCTCACGTTGGATATTAAGAAAAATTTCCTCTCTGAAAGCGTGGCAAGGCACTGACACAGGCTGCCCAGGGAGGTGGCGGTGAGGACACCGCCCCTGGAGGTGCTCAAGAACCGTGCAGATGTGGTGCTACGGGACACGGCTAGTGGGTGAGGTGGAGATGGGCTGACAGCTGGACTAGATGATCCTAGTGGCCTTTTACAGTAACCTTAACCGTTCTGCGATTCTCCTATGGTTGTAAGCACAAGGACGCTTCCTGTCACCTCAGCAGTCAGACACAGCACCGCAGAAGCAGCGGTGCATTTACAAGCCAGCACCAGTGGAATCGCCCAACTGCTGCAGGACACGCAGCCCGGCTGCCCGTTCCCCGCCCAGAGCTACCGGCGAGCACGCAGCGGGACCCCTCGGCCGCCAGGGGTTTGGCCCCAGGTGTAAGAGCCCGGCGGGTAGCTGGGGCGCGCGGCAGCGCGGAGTGTCCCTGGGGCGGCCCGGCGGAGCTGCGCTGCTGGGCGGGAGAGGCAGGCGCGGCCTTCTCCGCGCGGAACGCGCTCCCGGCGGCTGGCGGGGACGCGCCGGCGCCGCCACCGCCCCCTCGTGCGCGCCCCCGCCGGCGCAGCGCCCCTCTTCCCCGGGCCCCCGCGCGCCGCCGCCGTCCTGCGCGCTGCCCCGCCGCCGGCCCGCAGGGGGTCGGGCTGCGCGCACACGTGTCCCCGCCCCCTCCCGCACTCACCCGCCGCCCTGTACGTGCTGCCCCCGTCACAGGGGGTGGGGGGGATTGGGCCGGGCGGAGTCGCGCGTCGCTCTCACGTCAGCGCTGATGCAGCCGCGCCGCCGCGGGGGCGCTGAGGAAATGGCGTCTGCGACGACTCACAGCCCCAGGGGCCGCGGAAGGAGGCGGAGCTCGCGCACAGGCGGCGGCGCCGAGTGGCCGGGGGGCTCTCAACGGCCGCCAACCGCCGCCGCGCGCCCGCCGGCAGCGCCCCTGATTGGCCGCGGGGCGGGACGAGCCCTCTGCTGCGGGCGGGGCCTCGCGCCGCGCTTGGGCCGCCGCCATTCCGCGGGGCTGGCGGTCGGGTCGGGGCCGCTGGGCGGACGCCGTGCCGAGCGCGATAGCGGGGTGTGGTGCCGGCTGCGCTCCGGAGATAAGGGCAGGTGGCCGCGGTGTGTTAGCACCCGCCGTAGTGGCCTGCGCTGCCCCCGACCGCTGCTGTTACCTCGGCGGTGCCGGAGCCGGGAGGCACGGGGGCCTGACACGACCCTTCTGTCACACTTGCTGCTGTCCAGTGTCAGAAGACATTAGGCTACAGCGTAGTTTCAATGAAATGTCCGTACTATAATCATTCTATTTTCTGAAGTTACATATTTACCCATGGATTATTTTTTTCTTCTGTGAGAAACTATGTAACAGTATTCCAAGTGAGAAAGAAAATCCCAGGTTATTTTCACGTGAGTCGTTGCGGCTGAAGAATTGGAGGACGTGTCTGTCAAAGCCGGTGATGTGTCCAGCTGGGTTAAATATTTGGTCTTGTTCATACAGTGAAAATAAACTAAATATTGATTTCCTGTGTTTGAAAAAAATAACTTATCTCTGACTTTGTGAAAAGTGAATTACATTTATCTGCAAAGGCTATTGCCTTTGACCACTGTAGTTTGTTAATTTGCCTCATGGAAGCTATTTAGCACAGCAATCAAAGTCACTATGCAGTGCAAAGAATACGTTTTTATGTCCCTGGTGCTGATGAGAGCTTTCAGTTTACATTCTCCATTTCCTTCACTGAGATACTGAACAACACCCCCTTCCTGTTTTGAGTTCTGTTTCCTTCCTTTGGATTGTTGCATATATTTTATGTATCTCCTCAGAGTTTAAAATAGTTCTTCCCATGGTTAATAGCCTTCTGCTATTGTAAGTAACCCGTAAGGCATGACTTATGATCATTCATTAGAAGATGTGAAAGCCCCTAGAGAATTAGAATACATCTTAGAGGATAATAACGTAATCAAATGAGAAGATGAGTAAAAAATACTGTGAATAGCTGTGCTGATACCTTCGGAAGACATTCTGTCTTTGCCTAGTGTTAGCAAAAAGCCAAAAGTAGCTGTTGAACAAGACATTTCTAGAGAAGATGTTAAATAAAGGAAACCAAGGCAATGAGTTGCTTACAGTGAATTTGCATGGAATTCTTGTGAATTTGGAGAAAGCATTTTCTATTAGTTTTCAAGTAAGTCATTAGCAGCTTTGAAATGTTTAATAATCATTGCTATTTGCAGCTTTTTTTCCTTTGTAGTTTATATTTTCTAAATAAGAAGTTGAAAATTTAAGCTCCAGTCTGAGAAACATCTGGTCAGAGGACTGAGCGAGCTGCCAAGGGGATTTAGTCTTTGAGATATAAAGATGATTAACCAGCTTCAGCTCAGGAATACTTGACATGGCTTACTGAGGCCAGCAGCATTCTGCCTGGGGTTAGTCTGCCCAAGACTTAGGGTCCTGGAGGAGGAAGATAACGGTCAGGAAGCATTGTATTCTCACTGTGCTGAGGCAGTATATTTATTAACTGAGGCTAGAACAGGCTTTGCTACAAAAATGCATCATTGCAACAAAAATAATTCTAAAATGACTCAAACTGGGATCAGTCCCTGACATGAACCAATTTAATTTCAGACACTAAGAACAAAAGCAATACATAAGAAGTCCACACAGGACATCCATGATTATTACCACAATTTAAACAAGATGGTTCTGAATGTAAATTTGATATCCAGGCACTTCACTGCCATCAGACTGACTACCTGGGTCATCTTTCCTGTCTAAATGAAAATGTCTAACCTGATGCTGCCTTGCAAATTCAGAGAAATATCAGCAATTCAGTAAAGGTTACTTTTTTTCTACTTTTTTTTTTCTTTTTAAGTAGTGTAACTCAAAGAGCAGCACCAGCCCAAGCAGCCGCAATTGCTTCTGGCATATCATTCCCACCACCTCCGTTATGCTGAGGCAACGTAGAACCCTGTGTGGAAAGTAATCTGAGTTAGAAACAGTATATCAAGAAAAAGTGTTGCTTTTGGCCTGGATGAATTCCTAAATTGGTCCTCTGCACCACTGCACAGAGAAGTACTACCTTGACTGAGGGGCTCATGTATGAGCAGGGAGTTGGAGTGACTTCAGTTGATTCTGACAACGAACTGATTTCACATGTCAGGTCTTCACACTTAGCTTCCAAATAAATTTTTTAAAGAAAGAGTTTAAAAGAACTTGGTGCATTTCAATTACAATATTCTGAGACACATGTAGTTTTCTTGTAAAACAGTACGGAGAGTGTCATGACATAAGTAAAGACAGAAAAAGGGCTATGCTGCTTTTATCATTTGTAGATTTCTTTTTAACTAGGATCTAGACATTTGAAGGTTATGTAGATTAGGTTGACAAAAATAGACTGGCATTCTAATTGAAATAACACTTATATTTAATAATTTTTCTTTATAAATATTGCCATCTTGACTGATGGTGGTTTTTTTTTTTTTCTGTAAATTTTTTCATCTTACAACAATTTGGTGCATTACATGTATCTCTTTTCAACCCATTCCACACCTACACATCCTAAAAATTAAGGACTGGTGCAATATAGCTTTTAGGTTAAAAAACAAAACAAAACAAAACAAAAAAAAAAAAATTATTCAATTTATGTCTGAAATGCCCTAAATGTTATTTGTATAAAGAAGATAATAAGTCATAGGTAGTTTATTATACCAGAAATAATCCCCAGTGTATTTATTTTCCTATAACACTTATTGAAGCTCACTGTTAGGATTGTCTAACCATGCTGTTTTTCTTCACTTATGCAATCTGATGTTTGATGTCTACATCTTTGTCTCCTTAAAGTTTGCATGCTTATAATAGTTGTCACAGGTCACAAATTAATTCCTTTGTGGATACATAAACCTAGAAGAGGCTAGGGAGGGACTCTTTATCAGGAGTTATCCTGGAGCCCCATGACAGGACAAGGAGAAATGGCTTTAAAACAAAAGAAGGGAGAAACAGATTAGATATAAGAAAGAAATTCTTCATTATGAGGGTGGTGAGGCCCTGGAACAGGCTGCCAGAGAAGCTGTGGATGCCCCATCCCTGGAAATGTTCAAGGCCAGGTTATATGCAATCCTGGGTAGCCTGATCTAGCTGTAGGTGTCCCTGCACATGGTAAATGGTTGAACTAGATGATCTTTAATATCTCTTCCAACCCAAAACATTCTATGGTTCCATGAATTGCCAAAAATGAATTGCGCCATGGATCTCTTAATGGACCATTCAAGTTTTAGCTGGTTGTTGAAGAACTCTACCTGTACTCTTTGCCTCTGAAGGAATAGAAAGACAATTGCAAAACCTCCAGTGTAGTCTCAGGAAAGTGCAATCACAACACACACCCGTTGTTTCATTGTTTTCACAATTTATTTTGCAAGCATGTAAGGCAGAAGTAACAAATACCCTCAGGATGTAAGAGAAACCTGGCCTGTTTAAAACAACAGATTAGGCAAGAGGTATACTGTAAAGAGTATGAAATACAATGTATTGTAATGACAAAATATAAAGTTAATGATTTATTTTACCTGTAATTTTTTGGATAACTTGCTTTCAGGGAGAGTATTTTTTAAAGTATCATTACTTTGATTTTCTTGGGTTTGTAATGATTTCATTTTAGATAATAACTTACTATAATGCTATAGTGTTTTACTCTCCTAAGCATAGATGTACAGTCTGAAATACAACATTTCAAAGCTTTATGAGGAGTTGATAAAAATCACAGCGTCTGTTTCAATCTACAATTCCTCTCTCCAGTCTCCATCACTGTTACCCCCATGAACAATGGTGCCAGGTAGAGGAAAAATACAGGGAACTCTTTAAGTGCTGACAGCTGGGCAAATAGCTGGATACTCTGTGAATTGCAATGCACTCATTTATTGCATGCTTGTTTCATGAAAGAAATCATTATAGTGGAAAAATAAAATTCTGCATTGCTAACAAGGTAGGGTGGATTGAATGTTTAGAGGATTGACTAGCAATTTCAAGATACATAAATGATGGTATTTCTGCAGCAGAAAAGCTCAATGACAATTGACATCTATTACATGATATATTTTTTAAAAAAAATTATACTGTAGAATAAGGAACATTCCCTATATAATAATTTCCTCACTTATGGCATGGACATAATATGTACTTCACAGTATTCTTAACTATTTACAATTTATTACTCTTGGCACTTTGCAATTCTCTGGTGGAAAGTAGTACATTATTTTGTACTCATAACTTGAATATAAATTCAAGTCTTCTTGCAAACAATGTTATTTAAAATTTGAATACAGCAAATTGTACTATTGAAAGTCTTCTGAATATGTTGCATAAGAGAACTACATAGAAAACAGTTTACTAGCATGAAAACTTCCTGAAAGGATTAAAAAGGCTCAAATAGCTTAATGTGAATATTCTGTGCCACAGGAATGTACATACCACCAGCTGTTTACTGTTGGACAATCATGCTTTGCAAAAGATCTATGTGGTAAAGCAAGGTAAGCCAATGTAATAACACGGGTGAAACTAATGCAGACACTGAGATTCCATCTCAAACTGAGGTGATTGCCAGGTGAATACCAGCCATTCAGATAATGCAATAAAACAGAAACATATGAAGATCTCATATTCCGTCAAAAGAACATAATCAAGGTATGAAAATCTGAGAAAATTAACAGTCTACCCATGGAGTAGATCTTTTAGCACCTGTAAATTGTTTTTGGTGGTGGGAGCAGTATATTATTTTATTGCTGGTAGATGATTGTATATGGCTGTGAAGTTCAAGAAGGAAGACTGAAAATTGAAAAGCAGAAGCTACTGAAAAAATGGAGGTCACCAGCCATGGTAGGAGTGTCTGAGTAAGTAAAGAGTAGGAAGAGATAGAAGTGAAAAATAATTAAATGGAAGATTCGTCAATATAACAGAAGATTATCAAGCTGTTATCTGTGTGGTTTATGAGACAGAGCTTTTGTATTTCTTTCATGTCAAGAGTTGTTCGGTGCTTAAGCTCCCAGTAGTACACATGCATGGCTAAAGCGCTGTATTTTTCCTGAGGAGAAATCTCCATCTTGTCTTTTTTAATAAATGATGGCTCAACTGTGGTGTCTCCTTGATAACACTACTTTGCCAGATGGCTCAATTATGACTGTTTTTTTCTCATTCTGTTTGTCTGCTTTTTTAATTTTTTATCTATTTTTTTGTACATAACAGGAGGCTTCAGTCTCCATTAAAAGTGTAAAAATGTGCTTGAATGAACTAGTTGAGAGATGGGTTTTTAAATAATTTCTAAAAAACAGAACAAAAAAAGAAAAAAAAACAAGGAAACTATCAGTGGACTTGAATCAATCGAATGTTCTCTAGTTTAATTTAGAAAATGATGTCTCAGAAATGATAGTATGTATTTCTTATTCATTATTTGTTACTGAAGACTAATATTACCTGCTCTTTCTTCCTTCCCGTCCCACCCCCTCCCCTCAGAAGCAGTTCTCTAAATTAAAGTTTGCCTCAAAGCTAAGTAATATTCTCTAGAATTCACCGTCACTAAGGATTGTGCAGTCACAGAGCTTGAATGTTTTTCATCCCTCTCTATCTGTCTATGTGTACTCCACATAGAGATGTCAAATAGCAATGTGCTGTGTTTTATATTTTCAGTATTGTAGTAGAACCACTCAAGATTTAAACGGCAATTTTCTCAAAATATTGTGCCTTGCAAACAAAAATAAGCAGATTTCTACAACTCACAATATCTGTTAAGCAATACTTCTTCACACCATCATTGGGTTCACAAGCATCTCCTTGAGATTATTAATACCATTGCTTGCATATGATTTTAGTATGATATATACTTTTAAAAGTAGCCATACTGCTTAAAGACAAACAAACAAACAAACAAACAAACAAACAAACAAACAAGAAAAGAAATAGAGGGAAGAATTGCTATGTGAAGGCAGTTGCACAATTCCTGAATTAAAGAGGAAGGAGAGGAGTATACAATTATACTGGCTGGGTTGTCTGGTTCACTACTGATTGCATAAACAAACGTATAAACAAACGTATTTCTTAATTATGAATATGCAGATGTAATACCATTTGCTCTCTAACTTTGACTTTCCTTGCATTGCATGCACTGCCCTCACGTGGCTGTTTTTCGCTATTTTTTATATTAAAAGCCCTCTAAATGCAAATGTTTTAATTCAGAGTTATTGCAAAATTTTATAGATCATAGATCTTTAGATACAAGTTCTACTTATGCTGTTTTACTTGTCAATAATGTGTTCCAGAATTTTACTACTGATAATTTGTGGCAAAAAAAAATGAAAAGGAAAATTACTGACGGTTGCTCATACATACATTTGCATGAAAATAAGTTGGTGCCCATTTGTAGTAATGAAGGAAAAAATAACATTCGTGATTTCTTATTTTAAGCAATCTCAGGTCCTAGAAAGGACAGAACAAATGTGAGAGTAGAACTAATTCATTAGTGGTTAACTAATAAGTGTTGTTTGAGGAAGTTCAATTCCTGTCTGTTTTTCTATTTCATGCACAAAAAAATCTTACATTTTTCTATAGATGTGCAAATTTAAACTCCAAATATTTTCTTTTTTTATGGATTCAGCACTGCCACCTCGTGGACACACTGCAGTGAGCTTCCATTTCTTGTCAAGAAACAAAGTGTTTTAAGCAGATAAAATCACACATTTGAAATTCTTCATAACCTTAAAAATGAAAGCTACAAGAATAGTATTTTAGTGCTGTGTTTTTTATAATCCCCAAAAGTACTTTCAATTCATGCTCGTATTTTGTGTCACCATATGAAAGACAGAGCCACAATCAAAGTCTTGTGTAAAAATACCTGTAATGAAATAAAGGTTCATTCCTGCTTCTGTGTGTCTAGTCCTATCACTGAGACTAAAGCTTCCTGCTGCTTAATTGTAAGTCAGCATCTCGTCTTTTCCCATTGTTTACTTTGATCACAAAGGCAGCAGTGTATACCTGAGTTCCCAGACATCCTGGAACAAATGCAGGAGGGAATGAACTACCTTATTTACTGCAACATGAGGTAGTAATGTTATTACTAATACTTCAAATACACACAGTAATAAATAAAAATGCAACTCAGCGATATAAGGAAGAACAAGTACTACAAAGATTGTAGGAAGTATTTCCCACAGTGTAATTAGGTATGGAGTAAGAACGAAGAATAAGTGGGGTGACAGAAAAATATACAAGCCAGGGTGTACAAGCCAGACCTTTGTGAATAAAAGATGTCCCTTACTGATTTCTTTCTGCTGAGGAATACCAGCTTTTGTCAGCAGGTTGTAAAGAAATCACAGTTTAGGGGTGAGGCGCTCACTCTTGAATACCTTAATTAAGAACAGTGTTCAAGCAAAGTAGAACAGTAAAAGAATTATTAGATAGTTATGTTTGAAGTTAAGTTGATGGGACTAGGAATTTACTCTATCCACTCACTTTTGCAAGGATAAGTTGTACTGTGATTTATAATTGGCCAAAATGTTTTAATTTCTTATGGTTTCAGGATTATTAGACATAAAAGTACACCTAAAAATCATCCTCTAATAGATAAGAATATTAAAATGAACTGGAAGGAGTTTCAGTACAAACAAGTGTTTATTTTGTTACTGTGTTACTCTACGTGGGTATACAGTGTGGTATTTTGTTATTAACCTGTAGCATACTTTGTTTATACTCTATGAGACAGGCCTAGGTTGAACTGAAAGATGTTGATATTAAAAAAAAAAATTAGACAAGTTCATAATTGTAATAGTGTTGCGTGCACTGATAGCACAGATTGACTCACTTAGTTGGTCCTTCTGTAACAACAGGATTTGTAACTGGAGGCAAAAAGAGCAGACATTAAGGTGTGTGGTGTTCGCAAATGGCACGGAAAAGGTGGGGAATGTGGACCGCCAGCTTTCCAGTAAGGCAGTAGGCCGTATACTGGCATATTTCATACAGTGTTTGTATTATCATAGGCTTCATTATTCCTAATTTTGGACCAGAGTAACACTGCTAGATGTAGCGTAAACATAAGCAGAAGAAGCAGCTCCTGCCAAAAGAATTAATTATATAAGAGAAAAGAAACAAATACAAACAGACAGAGAAACATAAATATCAGATAAGAGAGAACACATACATATAAACACTAGGGAAATTTTGGAAAATATTGCAGTACTGGTTAGAATGATGTAGAACCTAGATAGCCGGTGTAATCACAGAGCACATAACATTTGTACAGATAGTGTTAAGGTGGCATATGCATCTACTACAGATTAATCCTGCATAGCTCACTATTTGAAAGCAAATGAATAATAACTTATGCTGTGAGTGGATGGAGAGATTTCCAGAAAAACATTTGGGGTGTTTATCACCTTATAAACATTTTTGTGTTTTGATGCTTTTTCTTTGGCTGCATTTACACTCATCAAGTGATACAAGAGGAGCACTTCTGTAGAAAAGCGTCAGTGCTGAGGACTTAGTATCCATACAGCATGATTTTTAGGGGGCTTAGATTGGACTTTTGAATGTGTGAACATTAACAGATGGAGTTTATCAGCTCTACCTGCTGATCTACTTGCCTGATAATGACATTTTTATTTGGGGCTTTTTTTTTTTTTTTAACAGCTGTCTGTGTGAAGACCACTGGCAAATTGAGAGCCTAATTATATATATATAAATTTAATTTAAGGTCAATTAGATTGGATACCTTTTGCATATGCATGGAATTGAGGCATTTTATGGTACCATAATGATTACTATGTAAACCTTACACCTACATAGTTTTACAAAGTTAGAGAAATACACACTGATAATGATTTTTTCAGTGTAGATTATGGAGTTGGCACCCATATATCTTTAGAACTTGATATCCCATTTTATAATAGCAGGCCTCCTTATTCACCATACATTTAAGCTTGTTGTTGCAGAACAGAGAAACTGGAATTGTCTTTTAAGAGGTTACCAAAACAATGACTTCGCAGAGCCAGGGAGATCTTTAAGAATTTGATGTCAGTGGATTTTTACATGCACATATAGAAATACACCTTTTGGCTATATCCCAGGTGTTAAAAAGCTTGTTCCAAGAATACACAAAAACCATGAAAGAACACCGAGTCACTCTTCAGAGCACAGTCAGCCTGTACCAGCTGTGTTTCTAGGCTTATTCCTATCAGCGGGGCAGAGGAAACACAAAATAGTTAATGAAAAGCATGTGAGGGAGGATGCAGGTATGGAAACTACCTTTGAATGGTAAGAGCAGCTCTATGGCATTTCCAAATTAAACAAACAAACAAACATGTGGACTGAAATCAAACACAGATCTCCTTCTGGCAAGAAATGCTACAAATAACAAGACAGACTTATAAATACATTATGTTTTGAGCGGTGCACCAATTGTATTAATTAACGCTACCCTGAATTTGCAATCTTTTCCCTCTTTTATGACACCACTTGATTTGTTTTTCTCCTTATTATCCTCCTATGACTCACATTCCTGAACTTCCTAAGGGAAAAGAAAAGCAAATCAAAACAGCTCAATTATGGTAAGCTGGTTTGGGGATTTTCAGATGCTTTTGGAAAAGGAAATAAAAACCGTGCAACCAGGGAGAACTCTGCGCCTTGGAATGGCTCTTGTGCAGTTGATGGAAAAAGAGTATCTAACTGCTTAAGGAGTTAGCACTTGTTTCTTTGTAACCCAGAAATTGTTAAAGGAACTCTGAAGAACAATCTTCACCCACAGAAGGGATACAGTTACAACTTGCAATTGATTCTGTAGGAACTATGCAGACAGTTCGTTTGGAGAGGGGAATGAAAAGCAGTCTTATTTTATCCTGCTCTCAGGAACCACGGTAGGTTTCCCTGTGCCAGTTTGAGGAGCCGTGGTAAATCAATTGCAAAGTAACGCTTTCAGAGGCCCCCTCCCACCCCGACTCCATTTCGGGCCGCGTAGGGCCCGTCTCCAGCGCCCCACACAGGACGGCGGCGCGCATGCGCGGAAAGGGCACCGTCGCCAATGGAGGCGCAACGCGTGCGCGGCGGCCCGAGGGGACATGCGCCGTACGGCCCCCGACCTCCCCGCTGCGGGGCATTGAGGCCGCCCGCGCTTGCCGTAGCATGGGCCGTACCAAATCTGTGTCCTCCGCCGGGGGAACGCGGTTGGAAAGCGACGGTGCGCCGTGAGCCGTCGCCCCCATCCATCCTGCGGTCGGCGGGGAGAGCTCGGGACGGGGTGGAGGTGAAGAGCGGAGTGCGGTGCTGCGCGTGAGGAAGAGGCGCAGGGCGGCGCGGCGGAGCGGCTGTGCTGCCTCACCGCGCTTCACCTCACCCCGAGCGCAGTGGCGGCGCCGGCGAGGGGCGGGGCGCGAGGGGTGAGCGGCTTGGGTAATGGCAGCGCTGTGAGGACGAGGAGCGGGGCAGGGAGCGCGGCCGCGCGACAGGGAGCGAGGGAGCCGGCGGCGGCGCCGATCGGGCTCCGTGCCGCCAGGTAACCCCCGCGGCCGCCC
>NC_034410.1:12473764-12571948 GCF_002078875.1 Numida meleagris
TCCCGGCACGGGCCCTGTCCCGCGGGAGGGCGCGGCGGGGCGCGGGCCGGGCGGCCGACACGGGCGCTTTCTCTTTGGCTTTGGCGCTGTGAGGGACGCGGGGGCGTCCCGCCGGGCCCGCTCCTCGCCCCGCTCCTCCCCGAATGCGGTGGTGTCGGCTGAAAACGCGCGTGTGCTCGTGTCAACAAACGCGTCCGGCGTGACAGCGGGCCGCTGTGAAGAGAGGGGCGAAGGAGGCACCGTCCTTTCGTTATCCTAATGCGTAAATAGGTTTCGCAGCAGCTGCTCACCTTAGGGATTGTCGGACGGGTATGATTTCCCGCCCCCGAATGGTGTAAACCCCGGGGCAGATATTATGCTCTTGTGTAACTTTTACCACCAACGTTGTGTGCATCAGTACAGAGCGTTTGGTGCTCAGTGGTGGTGCGTTTGTGCACCGCCTGCACGGAACCCACAAACCCCCGCCCCTGTGTCCTGCACAAAAAGTTACACTGAGTTTGTTAATGTTTTAAAACCGATTTTACGTTCTTTTTGACTTGAAAGTTGTAGAGATTGCCCAACTCTATCAGCTCTGTCTTAAGCCATTCAGTCTCCAAATGCTTCCGTGCCTACCTGCATGCACAGTGCTTTACATGTTATATGCTTTGGTGATACTAAATACGGTGCTGCAAATTCTCTGTGACATCCAGTGGGGCTGTCTCTTCAGCCTTCCTTCCCCCTCGGCTTGGAATAATTTCTTCTTGGGGTCACCTGAAGGTATTCTTGCATTTTGCAGAAGAATAATATTAAAGCTTTTGTATAAAGACTCTTTCCTTCCTTAGAACTGAGCTTTGCAGTTGTTTACTTTTACCGAGGGTCATGTTTCTTTGAAACACACAACAGTTTCTGTATTTCACCTTAACCTTTTGCGGACATCAATTTGTTTTGTCAGTTCCCATTGATTTTTTGCTGCTGCCACCACGTATGGATTGAAGATGATTTTTTTTATTTCCCAAAGTGGTAATAACTGTTGCAAATGTAACAGTTTATATTTTTAAGCAGAACGGAGAGTATTTATGTATTGCTTATTGATTTTTACTTCTTCTGCTTGAAGAAATGAACCTCTTAAAGCCCAGGCCACATACAATTTCCTTGATGTTATTTGCTGCTCAGTTTCTTTATGAAATCAAAGCAGATGTGGGTAATAAATTGATTACACTTGAAGCGGAAACTGTTGCGTTACAGAGAAAGGAAAGCAACCTTCTGAGGTTCCTGAGTTTATAGCAGTTCAGGAGCCCGATTAACTGGTCAGGGTGCTGTTTTGGAGACATAAGGTATAAAAGTCGCGTTTGACATTATTAGTATTTTTTTCTTTAAATTGAGAAGCTATCTATCCTGCAGTTTGAGAAATAAAGAGCCAGCAGAGTTAAGGGAGTGAGCTGCTTCCATGGGTAGATAACTTTTCAGTCTATCATCTTGTTCTTTCCTTTATAGATGTGTTATGTGCTATAAGTTTATTTGTCAGTAGCTTTCTTCTTTTTTTCTTCTGACTCTGAACATTTGGACAAGTGACAAGTCATCTGTCCGTCTGAATAAAATAGGAATGTTCTTCCTATTCTTAATGTCTGAAGTTGACATCCTTCTGAGCATGATCTGGGTGTGCGTTGTGGCTGGAATGTCACGTCTAGGGTCCCTGCTGGGTTAGGTGCGTGGAACAAAGGCAAACAGAAACACAGAAAGTAGAGGCCTTCATGGTTTTGTTTTCTGTCTTTCTCAGAACATCTTTTCTTGAATTCTTTTACTTTTCTAGTTTTATTTCAGTCACTCATTTTTATTCTTTCAATAGATCTCTTCTAGTATTTTTATATGAATATACTAATGTAACTTCTGTATTTTCAAGCCATGCTTTATATGAAATAACTCACTGCTTGTCCTGCTGCACGGTGCAATAGGCTATACAAGCTGTGCATAATGCGCTGTGTTAAGTGTTTTCTTGGTGTCGCCTTGGTCAGAGCTTTTGCGTTTTGTGGCTTTTTTAATATAACACCAAAAATGTTTTACGAAAGCTTGAGGTGAACATAGGCTACATGCTGACAGCAGTAATTTAAAATAACCAGATCATCTGCTCAGTGTGTTTCTGCTCTGGGTGCTCCCTGCTGCAGCTGAAGCAGCCTTTGTGCAAAAGTGACGGAAGAAAAACTTACAGGAAATTCAGTTTCTTTGTATGATGCTGTTGAATGGGCAGTTTTATAAGGTGAGCGAGGCGTGGTGCTGTTAGGTAGATTGATGTTGTGTTGTGGGTGATTCATGCAACATCAGCATTCCCTTCCATAACATTAAAATAAGAGTTTATGAGCTTGACTGGGGAAGTGGCTGGGCAGGGGAAAGGGATCCTTCTTATTGCTGTGCTGATGTGGTGCAGCGTACAAAGTTTAAATTGAAAAATTCAAATAAAATGTTTTTTTAATGATTGTGCAATGTTGCCTGATATATTTAATTTTTCCACAGATTAACACTAAAACCCCACAATGTCCTTGAAACCACGAGTAGTTGACTTTGATGAAACATGGAACAAACTTCTAACAACAATTAAAGCCGTTGTTATGTTGGATTATGTTGAAAGAGCGACATGGAATGACCGCTTCTCGTATCCTTTAAGTGACAATGTGTTCATATGATGTGTTCGGCACTCAATCGGCCTGTGTTGTGGAACAGCTTCAGTGGTCATGATCAGAAGCACATTCTAAGGTTGTACTTCCTATTAGGCTTATGAGTCAGCAAATATGGCCACAGGGATGGGAAATTCTGCGTACTTGTGAAGTGCTCAATGTGAAACAGTATTAAAAAGTCTGACTTTTACTTGCTTCCAGTAACATCAGTCTTTAGCTTGTGCTAAAGTTGTTCACAAAACTGTTTGCAGATTTCCCCTTTCTGATAATGAGTTCTTCTTGTATGTTCACGTGTGCGTGTGGCGGGGTGAGCACCGAATACAAAACAGAATCCAGATCTCTAAATCTAGGGGATGGTAAGATTGTTTTGGTTCACTTAAACACATCTCCTTCTTCACGCTTTTAAGTATACTGTTGACTACCATATTAGTCATTTCTATAGGCTTTTCTATAAGACTTTTTTTCCTTTTCTACCTCTATTATTGGCTCCCTATTTCCGAACAGTTTAGAGTTGAACATAGCTGCGATCGTAGTCTTGCTGCTCAAGTTACAACGGCACAAATGATGTTATAATGAAAGGTTTTAATTTTACATGTGAAACTGACGTGTAATAAGATTTAAGTTTCAATGAACTTCTTTTTAAAGAAGCAAAGCTGTGCCCTGCATCTATGCATTCATTAGCCTTTACAGCATGGTGAATAGTTAGAGAATTTTTGGAGGCTTTGTAGCTGCTCCCTGGCAATCTGAGTAGGTTTGGTTTGATTATAAGGTGGAAGAATGGTTTAGACTTATTTGTCAATTCCTTAATTCTGGCGAGTGAAATAAGAGTCTCCTGGGAAGACTTATATATGTTATTACAGCACGAGCTTATTCTGTATGCGGGAGCTGGACTCTCTCTTTCTGAACACGTCACCATTTCTCGGAATTGCTTTCCCATTTGCCTGTGATTTTTAGTGTATATCTGTAAGTATATACAAATTCAGTTGCTCCTAGTCTATGTAGAAGATGGTTGCAGAATTGTATGGTGCAATAATCTTTAGAAAGCTCTTTAATTTTAAAGCTTTAAAATTAATTTCTGGGGGCATGACTGTCCACCTTGTCTGAAGACAGCAAACCTTAGACTTTTAGCATTAAGTGTGCATTTCCATGCTTACAAATTGTGCTGTAGTAATTTTTTCTAAGCAGGTTTTAAGAACTGCACATCTCAGTCTTCCACAAGCTGTTAAATTCTGTAGCTTGAGCTAACCATTTTAAAACAGCACCCAAAATGGGTTTAATATTTAAGATAATAGTTGAATGGGATGCTGGCTTGATTCCTCTTTTGTACAGGGTTTCCATGTAAGAAGTTCTAAGTGGGCCAATATACAGTCTGCCATTGATCCTCTTTTGGGATTTACTTCAGTTGACTGAACATCAGGAAGGTAACACTTATGAGTAGCAGACTCAGGAAGCGGGCTTGGAAGAATCATTTGGCATGTAATTCTTAAAACCTTACTTACTGTCATCTCTTAATTATGTTCCTGGGAAGGTGGCATTATTCATGTCTAATTTGGCATGGTTGAGAGCTTTTTGGAGCATTCTTTATGGCGGAATGGCCTGAGGAGCTTCTATGGCTTGTAACTTCCAATGCTAAATTTGTGTTAGTACTTCTTCTGCATTGACCAAGCTGTATGTTTTAACATAAACTGTTCATTGATGATTGAGCAACTAGGTAATACTGGTAGCTCTTCTATACAGCTGGTGTGAAAGCTTTTTCTCGGCTTTTAAGTGTAAAAAGAAAAAAACCTGAGATATTAGTAAGTTTTAAATGGCAGGTCTTCCTAAAACATATCTTGTTCTGAGATAGCTTTTTGCTCTCTGCTGAATTTAATTTAGTTAGAGTAACGTGTTTCTAAGCACGTAGAGGGATTTTAAGATTGATGTATGTATCTATCCTTTTCCAGAGATCTGACTTAAAAACAGAGTGAGGAAACGTTTGTTTACTCTATTTTGCTTGCTGCTTAATGAGCATCATATAAAAATATGACTAATAGGTTTGAACTGTGTGTTAATGAAATTCATGCAGGCTTTTTGATTGATTCTAGCACTGGTTGGTCTGTGTAATTCCTCTGTAGTGAAAACAATGACATGGAAACAAAGGATAAACTGCAGCAAAGAAATGTGATTTCAGTCTGCTGCAGCGTGATTCTAAGTGATTGCTTTCTCATGTGCTGCTTGAGACAGCCGAGGTCAGTTAGTGTGCGCAGACTAACAGTATTTTAGGGCTGTGCAGTCATCTTCTAGAACTAACTCTTGCATTATTACTTTCCAAAAACTTGATGTAAATATAGCGTTTTCTTTGTAAGTCTGCTAATGATTTTATTGTTAAGCATAGCTTATCTTTAAACATAGCTCATAACTTAAATTTGAAATGCTTGAGTGGCAATGAGCTGAGAATCCCAATTGTGTAAAGAGTTAAAGAATCTTCTGGGGAAGATTACTTGAAAGACCATATGTCACTTTATTTAAACTGTGAGTCATCTCGAGCCACCTTTGACCTTCGGGTTTCCTTTCAGGTTCTCTGCTGAAAAAGTGTGTTTCTGGAGTTGTTACCTTGTCCAGTAACTAAGTGATGGTTGCATCTCTCTGCTTGAGATGTTGTTTACAGGAATTTGGTTATTATGTATGCTTAATACAACTTCTAAGGCTTTGCTTCTAACTATGTAGTTGATAAGGGTGTGTTCTTTAAGGTAAGAGACTGCTCAAGCTTGAATAGGGAGTGGTGGTTTATGCCTTTTATAGCTGTACTTTGTTAACTGCTGTCTAGCAATAGGACTTTTTGGGCAGGTAGAACATCAAGATCTTCCCGTATTTGTCTCGATGTTTTTTCAGCTGTAGAACTGGCTGTTGCACCAACCAAATAAATAGGATGATCAATATTTAGGAATGGGGGGGGAGGTGTGCTTGTACTGCAAACAAAAATTTTTTAAGGCCTCTAACGTGACAATCTGCTTCTTCCTGTTTTTCTGTATACTTGCTCTCTCTCACTTAATCTCTTGTTTTACCAGAATCCTGTAGTGAGTCACAAACTTTTGATCTGGACATGTATAATCATGTATCTCTAATACAGGAACCAATCCAAAGGGAAGGAAGAGTAAACAAAGTTGATGTGATTCTGACTGAGTCCTCCAGGGCTACCTGAATTTTGGTAGTCACGTGTGTGCTTTTGCAAAGGAAGATTGAATCACAGAAATTTTCAGTGTGTTCTGCCTTGATCTTCTGTAGATTTGTTCAAAACTGTATGTTAATGTATTGTCGTAATTAGATACTTTATCCACGAGGGCAATAACTGTGAGCATTTGTTGCCTTGACTACTATATTTTCTTGATAATAGTCATTCTTTTTTTCTTTTCCTTCGTTTGAAATTGGTTCAGTTTCCCAATTCCAGGGTAATGCCTCTCTAATAGCCAGAGCTGGAGCACTCACATCGCACAAAGCTTTTGATTTTCTTCTGCTCAACACAGATTGGAGGGCCCTAAGCAGTGGTTTGGCTTCAGCTTCCTTGGACCTTTCTCAGCCTTCCTTACAAGGAACTGAACTGGAAGTACAAATGGCTTTTAGCATTTAAGATAAATTATTGAACAGTAAAGACTCCTTTCTCATCTTCTAAGGGGCGGCAGCACGGAAGAAATATGCTTTTAGTTTATGGAATAAAACATCAGGAATTTTCAGCAGTTCATCCTTTGAATTGCTTTTTTTAATAAGAAATTCACCACATTTTGAACGTTGCACTTCAAATTGGATTCTGACCTGAAAGATACAGTTAGGTAAACAAACTGATACAAACTGAGTAAGAATGTAAATGTTGTGTGGCAAAGCTACTCTGTGATATCTTTTTGAGACTGTTAACTTCTGTGTAGGAATCTGAAGAAACTTATTATGCAGAAAGTAGGAGTCTGTGTTGAGTTTTATGTTTGGCTGGTGCAGGAAGGTGTGTGAGGTGTCTGTGGGAGTGCTTTTGTGACGAAGCTACTGGTTTATTTTCAGCAGGTATGCAAACTGAGTGTCATGTGTCAAGGAAAAGTGGTGGGCTCCATTTTTTCCACTCGTGCTGAAGTTTGACCCTTACCTAGGATAAGGAGAGGCTTATTTGGAAGATGTATGTATTTCATGAAATACAGGTGCTGGTTTTGTTTTTAAATAGGGGTTTTACAACTAAGAAATTTGTTTGCAGCAGTAACAGTCATCTGGATTCCTATCTGAAGGTTGGTGTGCAGAGGCAAGATGAACTCAGATATTTAACTGCTGCTGTTGTCAGATAAGCTGCTGTTACTATTTTGTGCTGTTGTAATGAGGGTTGTGCATTTCCTCTCACTTCAAAGCAAGTTATTCCTGTAGCAGAAATGAGATGCATAACTTTGTTTTGGTGATCTAAATGGGTAGTGTAGTTGTGATTCTAAGGAGAAAAGTCATGTCCTGTTGACTCGTGAGTAGCTTAGGATTTCTAATTCTGCAGTTTACTTCCTCAAATATCTCACTTGCATGAAGAGCTTGCGGTTTGGATGATTCTGAGAATGTGTTCGTCTGCAGATCCTTAGACTGCATTTGTTCAGAGGTGATTTATACGAGCGATTTTTCTATACCAACTAAGTTTAAGAAAACCTCTTGTTCTTTGATGCTAACTTTGTTGTGGTGTTTTATTGGTTACAACTCTGCAAGTTGATGTAGCACAGTGCAGTGAATATTGTGTGTTTTGTTCATGGGGATTTCAATTTAGTACTACTTGACATTATGAGGAGAGTTCTAATAGAGATCTGTAAGGATGAAATAACTTCAGTCAATATCAGACACGAGTTGTTGATTCTCTGAGAGTCTGATTGCCGTGTAAAGGCTTTTTCAATTCAGTTCTACATCGGTATCTTCTCTGTTTTGAGCATTACTTCTTTGTACAAGGGGAGCCATGCTTTTGTGAAAAACTGTGATGAAAGCTTGACACTGTTCTGTAGATTCAGCAAGTGACTTGGCAACCATCCTTATGTTGTTTTCCTTTTTTTAGGCAGGCACGTGCTTTTTTAAGGTAGATTAGAGGAAAGCAGATCTTGTGCTTTCTCTTAGTTGAAGAACTTTAATAATCTAATATAGCTTTATTTCTAATGGGACTGGTTTTATACAGTGCCTAAACTTAATGGCAAAGCATGATTTTATTTTTTGAATCATTCTATTGATTTTTCAGAAGTAGTACATTTCCCAGAGAAATTTCACCTGAAGCTTGATCTAGGACTTGCTTGAGTTCATTGAAAGTTCTTAGCCATGAATGGTTTTCCTGACAAGGTGCTGGAGGAGTATGTGAAGTGACTTTTTTTTTTCCTAGCTTGATACAGCTCTGCAAGGTAATTCAGTTTGAAGTGTTTGCTGCTACCCTTCAAGTGAGGAAGTGTAATGATCGAGTACTGTGTTCAGTTTTGGGCCCCTCTCTACAAGAAAGACATTGAGGCCCTGGAATGTGTCCAGAGAAGGACAATGAAACTGGTGAGGGATCTAGAGCACAAGTTGTAAGAGGAGTGGCTTAGGGAGCTGGGATTGTTCTGTCTGGAGAAGAGGAGGCTCAGAGGTGACGTTATTACACTCTACAACTACCTGAAGTGAGGTTGGGATGAGGAGACGGTTGGCCTCTTCTCCTAGACAACAAACAGGACCCAAGGAAATGGCCCAAGTTGTGCCAGGGGAGATTTAGATTAGATAGAAGGAAAAACGTTTTCTCTCAAAGAAAACGATCAGGCACTGGAATGGCCTGCCCAGGGAGGGGGTGGAGTCACCATCCTTGGCGGTGTTCAAGAGGCATCTGGATGAGGTGATATGAGATGTGATTTAGTAGCTTAGCGGGTAGTAATGGTGCTGGAGGATGATTGGACTAGATGATCTTGTAGGTTCTTTCCAACCGTGTGATTCTATGATTTTGTGTAGCTGTGTGGACTAAACAAGATTACTGAAATGATAATCATAGTTAAATAAACAAAAGGTTTATTGGTCCAAATCACTGTTGCGATGACATAATTTGTAGTGTCCCACAAAATTGTTCTATCTACACAGCTGAGGGGATTATAATAAGGGCAGTAAATTGGTTTGGATCTGAGGGGAAGAAGGAATGGGGCAAGCACACGGATTACAATTTGGCTTCACTTCATGTTTTTCTCTGCTCTGTACTCTTTGTCTAATTAACGCTTCTTTAACAGTTAGACTTTCCTTGATTCAAAATGAGTTTGAATTTCACACTGGCTGCAGACACAGAAGAATTCATTCAGATGAATGTTTACTTTCATTTTCAGATAAATATATATTATTTCTGTATGATAAGTAAGTGGTAGAAGCCGTGTCAACATGAGGCTGTCAGAAGTTCTGGGATCTTAGATTTAACATTCCTTCAGCTTCCGGTACTTAAAATAGAGGTATCAAGAATTGATGCTGTAAACTTAGATTATTTGTGATTCAGGGTTTGCACAAACTCAATAAAATGATCCATTTAATGTTCTGTACTCCATCTTTTACATTCTTTTTTACATAATTAGTAGGGGGAGTTCCTGTAAATCTTAAATTTATGTTCATGAATTCTCATGCTTTAAGCAGATACAAACCTTGACTCAGAGCCCAGGGACATTTATGCTTTGTGTGTGGCCTATCCTGAACCTCTTGGAGAAAGACTTTATACTGAGACAAAAATTTTCTTGGAAAATCATGTACGCCATTTGCACAAGGTAACCCATACAGCTCCTAATGTGTGCCGGCATTCTTGTCTTTTTTTTTTTTACTTCGTGGAAGGTTTTTGTTTTGTTCACACGAAGTTGTGCAGGTTCTTTGAGGCTAAATTAGAGGTGTCAGTGGTCTGGAGAATATGCAGCTTTTAGAGTGAGAGATCTGTCTGCATACGTATGTTTAATGTACTCATTGCTGGCTTGAAAACTAAGTTTGTTCTTCTCTTGTTTGATTATAAACACTGAACAGTTATAGAAATGTCTTTATTTTCCAAATGAGTTGGATGTTATAATTAGCTTTTTGTTAAGTGTAAAACTTCACTCTAATGTCTTGTGGACAGATTGTGTCTATTCTACTGAAGAAAACTTCTAAAATATGTGGGAAATAAAGTAAAAAAAAATAATAATAATTGGGAAGGAGGAAGTAATGACTATTTACTGTGACATATAACAATACTTCTGTATTGCTATAGCTGTAAATTAACTTCTGTGTTATCAGGTAAAAAAACTAAATTTGACAGAATCATGATTGATCACGTTGCATGTATAGGATGGATGAACAGTGTCTCCTTGTACTTCAGCAAAAAGAGGAATAGATTTATACAGACACCAAAGATGCAGCTTATTTAGACAATGAAGAATTGCAAGTTCTGGACAGCACTGCTGAACTTAGGTACATGTATGTTTCACAAGATAGGCTAGGCATCCTAATGGGTAGTTCCACTGGTTGCAAAGAGACTACCTTTGATGCTGTGGTGAATGAATCAGTTCAGAGAACTGGCATGCAGCTCGGTTATTTAGTGAGCTGGATGAGCTCGCTTAGGATAGGCAGGGAGGTGCCAGCTCAATGGAAACTGTGGGACGTAGTAGAAAGCATATATCCACTTCTTAAACTGACTACCCACCATTTGTCTTTGAACTAATTTTGGAAAATCTTTGTGGAATTCCTACTGCAGTGGAAAGCAATCTTGACTTCATCTAGTCTACTAGTTTTTTACATAGTTTTTGCATAGACTTTTTTACTGCTTGAGAGTTGAAAATTGCATGCTCTGGAGATGATTCCTAGGATCTCATCCTCCTTCACAAATCATACTAATTTGCTTAAATGTAAATTGTTGAACATATTCCTTTTGAAATCTGGATATATTTTGAGAACTTCAGTACACCAGCATCTTCTTCGATGATAATTCCAAAAGATTTGTGCCCGGTTTTACAGAACTTACTGTGTGTTTGAGTTTGTGCACACCTGTGTTTTGCTAAACTTTTTTGAATTCCAAGATTATTGGTAAGTATGATGAATTTTCAGGTAACTGTTCAAATGAACACTGTTTTTAAATATTTATAGTGAGGCAACTCTTGTGGTGTGCCACATGGCTGTGTGGGTTTAAAACTGGCCCACTGGCATGCGAGGAAGTGGTTCTGTAGTTATCCACCAGCATGCTGTGAGTGAATGAACTGCGCTTGTTCTGTAGAGGCAGTTGGGAAATTAATGTATGTAGAAATTGTTCTTTTAAAATGCAAAGTAAAACAATTTCTGCTGTTGTAGTTGGCTTATCAAAATTTCATAGTAATACTTGTTAGTTTTCTGGTCATAGCAGCAATGTTATTTTCAGAGAGTGGTTGTTCTAAAGGAGTAATCCTGTTACAACTTTGAAATTATGTGTACTATTTTCTTGCTAACTTCAGGGTTGTGTGCGCACGTTTCTTTCTTCACAGAAAGTTTTGGAATCTGAAGAGCAAGTACTGGTTATGTATCACAGATACTGGGAAGAGTACAGCAAAGGAGCAGACTATATGGACTGTTTATACAGGTAAGCTTTGCAAATGAGCTGTTAAATTTCTGAATTTATTTCTGTGATCTGCTTCTTCAATTGAAGAATGTTTAAGGAGAGCAAGAGTAACTCTATGCCCCATGTCATATTTGGAGAAAATATGGTAGCAGAACAAGGTGGAGGGGAGGGGGGGGAAGAGTAATGCTTCAGTTGGTTTTTCTGTGCCCTGCTCCTTACCACTGAAGTAATTATCCAAGATGATTCCTACCATTTCTGATATAGCCTCCTGTTGTTTCTGATGTGCCGGTGCCAATTATGTGGGTTCTAACCAGCTCTGTAGTGAAGCAGCTTGTAATATTAGGTATTCTTCTACAAGATGGCATTGTACTGAAGTATCCTGTCGAACCATCATGACTGATTTCAAATCTTGGCCATGTACCTCAATAAAAATGTACCTCCCTCTCCTAGGAGAACCTTTCACACAAGGCTCTGTGCTGCTTGGATCCTTTTCAGATGAATGTTTGGACTACAGGGCTCATAGAGGGGTTGGAAATTTCTCTTTGTGCCTTTCTGAAAATTTCAGAAGCTAATAGACTCTATACAGGCAATCAAATTTACTTTTTTTTTTTAAGTGGACTATAGCTAAGTCTGCAAATTAAAATACAACTAGTCCCTGTTGTTTTAGTACTTCTACTGTTGCATGAATTGCAAGTGTTTCTTTGCTACTAGTGATAGCTTAAGCTTGTAAAGCTGACTTCTGCATGATGTGCTAGAATTAAAGCCGTACTGAGGCACTTCTGAATTCCTTAGGGTTTGAATTTGAATTCCGTTCTGGCTGTAGGTTGAACATACTGGTGTTCATGATACGTGTGACACCCAGCAGGTAAATATAACTTTCGAGGCACTGTTAACATTGCACTTAGTAACTTTTAACAGTACAATGTGAGAATTTAAAGAGTTTCAAGGCCTTTGCTACTACGTTAGCAGAAGTGCTTGCGATCTTGTAGAATCTGCTGAATTATCTCTAGTGGACTGGGACTGAAAGTGCTGGAGTCTATCTTAGGTTTGCAGACTTCAGTTTCGTGATGTGCTGCTGACAGAATTAGGTGGTCGATATAGAAAAAAAAAAAATTAATGTGTGTGGATCTCACAGTTCTTCTTTGTGTAACGGTTTCTGAGCTCTTGAGTGCTTTTGGCCTGAAACCAATTAAAATACTTCTCCAGCAGTGTGCACCTGCTTTTTCGTTATATTTTTGAACAAACTAGGTTATTTTTCTCATTTACTATGCATACAAGCCCATCTGTAGGTGTATACGAGGCCAGTAACTGTGTAATTATATTAATATATCAATGGAACCAAGCTTTTAAACTCTGAAATAGTTTATTTCTTGTCAGCTCTGCCCATTCTAACTCTTTGCAAGCACTACTTCATATTTTCATGGTTTGCATAAATGATTTGGGTCCAGAAAAACGACTTGCTAGATATTGTGTTGGAAATAGTTTTAGCTTATAGTGGGATATCTTGTATCTCTTTTCTTTTTGTTGAAATGGAGTTTTGTAGTGTAGTATCTTTTCAAAGTCTCTAAAGGATCTAACTTTGGAAGTATGACATTATCTTCAGTATTAAAATACACATTGTAATGGGAACTAAAAGGCACTTGCGTGAAGGGAAGAAATATTTCAGTGCTTGGTTAGTAGAGTTGTAATGTCTTACATGTATTGGAAGCACTTCATTAATTGTTAATGTCACTTTCATTTTTCTTAAATTAATTTTGAAGAACGTAAATAGATTTTCTGTTTTTATAAACTAGCTGGAGTTGTTTTCTGAGTCGCATTCCTGCTCTCAAGAACTTGCCATAAGTTAGTCAGCTCTGTCTTCATCCCAGGATGAGTGGGAGGGGGGAAAAAAGCACAACAAAGCATTTGTCTGTGCTATCAGTCATATACTTGGTCTCATGTTTCAGCAATGAAAGCTGATTCATCTTTGAAGTTAATAATCTTAATGTTATTTTTTTAAATAGATGCCTTTAAAATTTAAATAGCCTTGCATGTCTACTTCTTAATTCTTCTACCCTGATATTTGTTTAAAGTACTACTAAAATGTGAAATGCTTTCATTTTGAACAAAATTTACAAAATGTAAGGCCAAGTATATGATAGTGCAGACAAGTGCTCTGTTTTGCTTTTTTTCCCCCCTCTCATTCATCCTGGGTGTTTTTTTCCTAAGGAAATGAATTTGGATTGAATTTGATAAACAAAATCCTACACATGCCTGACTTAACCCAAGATGATAAAACCGATGAAATAAAGAGTACTTGATGTTGAATAAACTAGAAAGTTTGTTCTGCTGGGTGTGCTGATAGTCGTGATAGACAAAAGCACTGCTGGATGTTGGAACTGACCTGTGTCATGGTGCTTTGTTTTCACATACAATCATACATGAACAAATTCTGTTCCACGTGGCATTATTTCAAATAACCAAGGGATTTTCTTATACAACAAATTGAATACTATTTAAATATGGTTTTTAAATAACTCAAAATTTTAAATCTGCTCATAATGAAGTGCCAAAGAACCTAATGCAGTTGTAACTTTGTTGTGATTTTTCTTTTTTGCAGCCCTTGTAACAATACCAGCATATAGATCTTGTACTTATTCGTCCTTTTTCATCCTGTTTCTTCACGGAAAGTAATCAGGGAGTCAGACATGATTTGCATTTGGTAAATTGGTGCTAGCTGTTCCTAGGTGCTTACTTTGTTATCTTGTAAGTAGAAAAGACTTTCAGGAATTCTCTGCTATTTTACCTGGGAATGAAGTGTGACTTCTGTGGAGTTCCCTAGTTGCTCAGTATTTTTATTTTATTTTTTCTCTGAAGTCATTACAAGTCCCCAGGTTGCTCTAGACTTCCAGGAATGATGGAGCGTGGTCTTTCAGTGCAACTCCCTGTCTCCCTCACGACTCTTCTGTGCATTCCAGTTTCTGTCACACAGACTTGGTTATGTTCAGCTTATCTTTAAGTCTTTAGCTGGCTTCTTCTTTGCCTTAAAGTGGCTTTGCTTAGTGACTCTCAAACTTCAGTAATAAGCACAACTGTAACAGTTTATATTACATTTCCATCTCAAGAGGTAAAACTTCCCTGAGTGCAACTTAGGTTTTTCTTTTTTTCTTTTAAGTACAGGTCTCACTTAAACATTTCTACTGCTTACTCTGCCACCAGTAGTAGACTTTTTTTTTTTAACAACTCTGTCATGTTACTGCAAATTAAAGAAAAATAAGTGTGTTTCCTTGTAAAAGATTGCCTGAAGATTTTTTTACAGTGTCTTTCAGACTTTGGAGTAGCATGTTAAAAGAAAACTCTGCTGCTGTTTTGACTGGTTGTTGTCTGGACTGACTGCCCAGATGTTACTGGATCTTTGAGACTGTGCCTATTTCAAAGGCAGAAATATAAAGAACAAAATTATTCGGTTTTATACATAACTGCACATGCAAATCATCATAAATATTAATAAAATTGTTTTTATTATAAAATAATGTACCCATTTTCTACTTTACCACGCCTTTACTAAGTGTGTATGCCTATACATTCTGTAGCTTGCTAAGTGGTTTAATTGTAAACAATGGTAGCTTGAAGAAAAACTTGAAAAATTAAATTCTTCTAAAAACAAACTGTAATGTTTAGTTCCAGCTTGTTATGGTTTTAATTGCCTCTTATGTGTTATAACAGTGAATTGTATTGTCATATAAGGTCTTTATCCGTTCTTTATCCATGAATGCTTGCAGTGACCTGTGAAAATTGTTCACGCTCTTGCATTTGATGCCAGTTCCTTAAGACAGTTTCCTTGATGCTTTGTTTATTTCTGTATGCCATTCTTCAAGCCTCAAGTGCTGTTTTTGAGGATCAGTATAGATAGCAATTCTGTAAGTAGCTACTTCTATTTGCCACTTATTGGCAAAAACTATAGGATAGGATTGGTACTTTAAACTGAAAATGGAGAGATCTTGCTAGAACAGCTTTTTTTGTTTTCCCTTGTAATTGAACAATTGATAATTGATCATATGTAGTCTTTCATTGTCAATTAACCTGTTTTTACTTGTATAGATTGTTTTTCTTTGTCCTAAGAGATGCTCCTAAGAGGTCAAAATTTGTAATCAAAAACTGCATCACAGTCTGATTATGTGCGTGGAAGTGGGGGCAAGTTTGAAGGAAAAAACTTGGTTACTCTAAAGTTTCTTCAGCTTTGGAGAGTTTTCAGAAGAGGAAATAATCTGAATAGAAGGTGCTCACCCTTTTTTGCTCAAGGAAGCGTGGTATTTCTAGAAATGTGCTGTACTATGGTGTTATATCATGGGTGGACAAAGACTTACGGTAAAATTTTCAGGATTATGATGGAGAACACAGAAGATAATAAGGAGCTGTCTTGAGACGAATATGGTGTTGGATTTATTACATGCAAGCTAAATTTCATGATGTCTGCCTTGCCAATGCCAATACTTGTTTCTTATCAGAAGTGTGTAATTTGAACCACTAAAACAACAACAACAAAAAAGTTAAAAGAAATAAAATACTTATGCCTAGTCCTTCTGACAAGGCTTTGCAAAGTCTGTATTCCCTACGACATTGTGGCGTACTGTGATGTGAAAACATTGATTTGGGAATGTGGTCACTGAATTTAGAACAGTGATCTATGGTTAGATTGTTGCCCTTAGTTGATCTAAAAATAACACATATGTGAACCCTGCCCTGTAGCTTGGCAGTCTATCCCAACAATTAGCCACCCTTTTAATTGTTAAATTAATATTTGGAATTCATTCTTCTGCTAAAATCCTTATAAAGTAACTTTAAACTTAAAACTAAAGATTATTTTTCCTTAATTTCCAAGTTCCTAATAACTGAAAAGTTCCCCACAAACCTCTGCTTGTGTTTTCCAGACATTTTCCTGACATTAACTGGTAATTTACATGGAGCACTGTCCTACAGTATTCCACTGTCAAAAAGGTGTTAGTTTTGAAAGAATCCTTTAACATTCTTACAGACTTTTTCACCTCTGTCTGGAGTAGAATTTCAGTGGTTGTGTTTTGAGGTTTGGATACTGAAACATATCATTTGTTGACTGAAAGGGAGCAAACCTTAATGTTCTTATCTTGTTTGCCATTTTTCCTGATTAGACAGTAAAGCCTGCACATGTGACTCCCAAACAGCTGGGCCTGAGCTGTAGGATCAATGTTTCATCTGAAAGTTGTCTCAATAGTAGTGTGTGGGAACTGCTGAGTCACAGCCTGAACCACTGATTGAGCACCTGGAGAAAAGACCCAGCCAGCCCTGGGAGCACAGGTGAAGGCAATTCAGGTGACCAGCCAGGCTCCACCCCTCTTAAGCCTCATTTAAGGGCTGACTGCTGCTGAGGAAAGATCTGTATGAAGTATTTCAAGTAGCTACTCAAGGTGAAAAATAGTTTATCACTTCAGTGGAGAAGCTGATGTGAGATTATGCTGTTTGCACATCGTTTTCTTTTATTTGCTTGTGCTGGGTGTTGATGTTAAGGATAGGGGAAGAAGGAAGAAAATATCGGCAAGCTGGTTTTCAGTATTTTTGAGCCAGTGAGAAGAGTAATTCTGCCTGTTTCTTGCCACCTCCTTTTTGCTGAATCAGATAAGTCTGCAAGAAGTGCCTGATCAAGGTTGAACTGATCTGTTTATTTGTGGATGCATTGGTTTTAAAATGGATCACTTGCTCGATCTGAAATTGTTGACAAGATGTACTAGTGGAAGAAAAGAGGTGTGAGTAGGGAGAGCACAAGATTCGATCTTTTAGTTGGAAAAAAGTAGAATGGTAGCTGCTGACTTTCCTAGTGTGAACAAAAAGTCATTGAGGAACTTGGTTACTTACACAAGGCTTTTGTGGACATACAGAACAGCCAGAACACAAGTTTTGTGTGAAATGATGGGGCTGTAGCCTTCCACAGAGATCAGTACTTCAAATTTATGATGATTATTGATGGCAGCAAAGTGATTTATAGTGCTCTGTGGAGTGTGAAAATAGATTAGCCCTCAGTATTTCAGCTTGTCACCATTGTGTTACCACCAGTCCTTATTCTTCATGCTCTGGTATCTTAAGTTATTTCATGTTTGAAGGTTTCCATAGTGTGTTTCTCCTTGTCTTCCTTGCTCGTCATTTACCTTCCTGCCTGAAGTGTTCAGACATCAGTAGTCTGGTACAGCCTCTAAAGTCTGCATCAATTAAAGCACTTAATTAGTCTGGCCCTTTTCCGTGGCTGGAACCAGGCATCCCAAAACTAGTAGTTGTATATGGTACTGTATTTGTTTGAAGTAAACTATACATGTTATAGTAAATCCTAAAACAAAATTAAACATTCATAACATTTATTTATAACTGCTCATGAAATTAATTTACTGATGTTAGTTTTGGATTATGTAGATCCATTCTCATTTGTGTTTACCATATCATTGTAAATACTTCATTTAGACTACTGCTACGTGCTTAAATATGTATGGATTGTGGAACCCACAAAAATTCAAGACATTGAAAGGAGTGTTACTGCAGCATGTATTTCTATGAGAAGTGAATGTGTGTGTCTTAATATTTGAATTGGCCACGCAGTGCCACTGTGAGAAGGATTATGTCTCAAAATGACAGGCTTTTTTTCTCGGCAGATTTTGTTGTTGAGTGCTACTGGAAGGGCTGATGAGATTCCCCTAGAGCGCTTTGAGTTCACCTTTGTCAATGAAATAATTTGAGTTCTGTATACATGTTGACAACATACTTTTGAATACTACCTGGAAAACAAAAACAAATTGAATTAATTTAGCTTGATGGTCTTTCATTCTAGTTTTTTTTCTGCAATGTTCTCCATGTTGCCTTGGCCGAGGCAATGAAATTTTTAATAATTTAGTGTAATTTTCAAGTTATTCTTATAATCAGTTATCCTTAGAATGTAGCTTTTTTGTACGTTCCCTTAGGGGATACTGAAGTTAGCCAGGCTTGCATAAACTGCTTTTTTGTTTTTCCAAAGTAGAAAATGCATTCATAATTTAAATAGCTAATGATTTCTCTGGAGTAGTGGAAACAGTAATAATTGTATAAGTTGCTGTGCCTGAACTACAATATAACAAATAGTATTTTAGACTGAGAGAAATGCAAAATAATTAACAGTATAGGTAGAATATGTGTTTTACTTAAATGAAAGCAATAAAAAAAAACCCTAAAAAAAATCCCCAGATGAAACATTATACTTGAGAACTTACTTCTACATTTAAAAATTACTAAGTTATTATCACTGTAGTATTGGCTGTTCAGAATTTAGCAGTTTTATTTATATGTGAAAATGCAAAATGTCTATTTACTTTGAAAGATTGGATCCTTGGGCAACTGTGTTGGATACCAGGGAAATGCTGACAGTGATGCAGACTGTTGGTCAGTATCTCAGTTATTCCACAGTACTGTTTTATATGGTATAAAGAGCTTCAGTATGAAAGTAGTCTGTATTTTAAGAATTTCGTGCAAGTAGCAGTGGCATTGATTGAAAGTGATTGTCTTTTGTGATGTAAAGATGTGGTGCGGTTCCACATTTATGTTCAAAAATTCTACCTTAATTTTTTGTGTTTTGATTGGAATATCTTTATTTCTACTAGGTACCTCAACACACAGTTTATTAAGAAGAACAAATTGACTGAAGCTGATCTTCAGTATGGTTACGGTGGTGTGGATATGAATGAACCATTGATGGAAATAGGAGAGGTAGGTATTTCAGAAATGAACTCCGTTCTGCTGCACTACACGTTCAGCTTTTCTTCATTTAAATTTTGACTTTTCTGTGTCATGGAACCTGAATAGTCAAGTAGAAGATGTAAGCATTGAACCCTTTTGGAAGTAAGGTTACATTTTGATGTAAAAGAAAAAAGTATTTATTGACCTATGGGGAGAGAAAGCACATGAATACTGTTGGAGAACTTCAGTTTAAAATGTTATAATATATCACTTTTTGAATAAAATGTTTTTTTTTAAAGCGGTGTTACCCTCTAGGAAACATTTTTAAGAAAAAGTACTTTTGTTCTAAGAAACCTTTGAAAAATTACTTCTAGGCTTACATTTTTGATGTTGCAAAGCGTAACAGCTTTTTTACAGCAATACTGTAAGTGTTATTTTCCAGTCCAAGCAGTTCAGCTGTAACAACTCAGATTTTGGAAGACGTGGACATTCTGTGCAATTAAGTATCATGCAAGAAGAGCTTATCTTAAAATAAAAACAAAACAAACAAAACAATGAATGAAAGTAATTGAAGTAAAAACAGATGTGTTGATGTCTACAGTTTGGAGAGATTGAGAGTCATGTTTAAATATCTATAAGACATGTAGTCATTGGCAATAGTACATTCTGATATTCCACCTTGTGCAATTCTGCTCTGCAGAAGGTGAGGAATATGTAGTTTCTGTCATTTCATGGCTACTGTTGCGGCAATGTAGCTATGAAATAAAAGAAAGTGAAATGAAAAGAAAATTTTCCAGTGGGGAAAAGATTTTTTTCAAAACAGAATGGGTTTGTATGTCTTATAAGGAGATTTTGAAAATACCTCTTCAGTCTGAACTGGAACAAAACCACAGTCAAAGACACAGTTGAACAGAAACTTTCCTTTGGAATACTCTGGAATATCTCTGGAATAACTCCTTTGGAATATCTCTTTCCTTTGTATCTGTAACAAATACACAATGGTAGCTAGATAATTTATTTATGGTGGTGGCAGTTTTTTTTTTTCTCTCCACTTTCCTCTCCTGGTTCGGAAAGGTAGAGAAAGCCTTTTTTACTTGTTAAATTACTGTTCTTCTAGCTCTTGGATTTCATTGCTTCAAGTAGGAGATCTCTGCTGTCTTAGTTAAGAGTAGAGAGATTGTGATGCCTGAGGAAGCATCTTTTATGCTGAAGAAGGTGACACTTCCACTTCAAGTTGCTAATCCTTTGACAGGTTGGGGGTGGCCTGGAAAAACACAAGAAACATGATACACTTTAAATCAACACAGTTTAGAAAAGGAAGTTTTCTTTTCTACCTGTGCTGTCCGCACAATTTGCTAATTTGTTGCATCTGTAGGGGTTTGTCAGAGCTTGGAAGTGCCTATTGCCACACTTCTTGTGATGTCTTCAAAATGGCTTAAACATTTATTATTTCCTTAGATTGAATTTTAGCTGACTCCTCCACAATTGTTGGAGGTAGTCCTTAGCTCTGTGCAAAGCAGTTTAACTGTTTTAGGGGCTGGGAATAACTCTGTGCTGTGTTCCTGGAGCATGGAGTTTGTGTACTAGTCTGTTTTGTGTTATCAACCAAAGGAGAGTAATAGCTACTTTGCATTTTATCCATAGCTTTCTCCCCTATGTGTTTATATGCTTACAAAGAAGAACAAATAGTAGGCTTGATAATTCATCTTTTGAGAGTGTTCCTCTCATTTATGGAATTACAGATTGGGGTGGGAGTAGAGGGGTGGTGGTGACGTGTTTAATCTTCCCAGAAACTGCTCTTTGGGCAGTATATCTATAGCTCATTGTTTGGACAGGTTAAGTGGACATTCAAGATTGTGAAACTGCAGCAGGCAGTACGTGTTTTTTGACAAAGACATTCTGGATGCTGATGTCTGAAATTCTACCGAGCACCTTTTGTTTATCTCACTCCCTGTAATTTCTCCAATTTTTCTTGACCAAATATTATCTTTGTAAGCTGTAATAGTGGCAGGTAAATTTTGGATCTTGAGATGGTAATGCTAACCTCCGTTCATTACTAGGATAGGAGTAGGTTTATGACAGTTTTTCCTTCGCTCTGGAAAGCAGTGCAGATCCTATGCTGAAGTAGTTTAAGTGCATTAAATTATAGCACTGTTAATGGTGAATTCAGTGTCCCAGAAATAAAACTAGTTCACATTTCTTGACCTTCTTGGTAAGGCACTGGTCAAATATATCAAGTCTTTGTTCTGAAAGTATTTTCGTTTTCATTGTGGTCCTGTCTTGTATTTGGATTCCTCTAGGGGTCAAAAGCTAGTTTCCAATGGTTCATCCCTTTAAAATGGAAGAAATGACAATTCATCTGTTTTTGGATAACTGAGATGATCTATCCTTTATCTATCCAAGAGTAAAGGGGCTTGTTTTGTGCTTAGTTTTTCTCAGTCTTATGAGAAAGTTAGGGAAATTATGTCTGATATTTAGAATTTAAAGAAGGAGAGTTGTACTGACTGTGCGCTAAAGTTTCTGTTTCAGCATCACTCAGCATGTACTCATGAAACTTTAGGGGCTTTTCAGTCATCTTCAGTAACAGTATGTGGCTGCTTAGTTTTTCTGGAGTATGTAACACTGGGTACATTCTAGACAATGTGGAAGTATGTATGAGATGTGTATGGGCATGACTTCAAACAACTTATGCCAGTAAGTGTTCCAGACACTCAGTAGTTCTTGTACTAGGAAAAGTACAAGATGAGAACAGGAGGGGATCTGATGATTTAATTTTTAAATCATGAATGGGGAATTGGGAGTTCATCCGTCTTTATTTTTTCTTTGTATTTTTTATAAACTGATGTAAACTTGTGATGTTATGTCCTGACAGCTAGCTCTTGATATGTGGAGAAAATTAATGATTGAGCCACTACAGGCCATCCTTATTCGAATGCTCCTCCGAGAAATCAAAAAGTGAGTGCTTGGATATTTTTTTGCTTTTACAGTTTGTGGGGGTGTTGTACTGCTTTATTTTGAAAAGTCTGTGGACTTCGATCCATCTGTTTTCTGTTTTGATTTAAGGCAGCTTCTTACCTGATGATACTGTTCTATCGGCTTTAATACATGTAGCTATATAATTGCTGTTTGCGTGTGTAGGTAAAAAAGTTCATTCGCTGTAATCCAAGGGCAGTGATCTTTTCTTTCAGCAACCTGCCTTGATAATAGGATTGAGGAATAGCTGGGGTAATTCTCCAGGGCCCAAAGAATGCCTTTTGCCTTTTTCTCCATCTGGAGCTTACTGCTTCTGATTTCTGTGCTGTCAGTAAACATAAGGAATTATGCAAGGATTTGCTGAAGCCGGAATTGCTTTATGTGGGACCCAGAACAATTCTTGCTTATCTGCAGCATCTGGGTTTCTGTTATTCAGATGAGCAATTTTACTTAACACTATTGGTGCTTTGCTTTAATTGTGAAATGGAAGTAATTATTTTTGGACTTTGAGGGAATTTATTTGTGAATATCTTTGTTACTTCAAGTCTCTGCTAATTACAAGATAGATACAGTTGTAGTATCCCCATGAAATGCTTGTGGCTTTCAAAGTTCCAATTTTAAATCTTTGTACTATTTAACTCTTAAGATCTTTTCAAAATTTCTGGTTATTTATAGATCTACTACAAGCACTGTGTGTAGTTGTTCCATCAGTTTCTACAGTTCTGCTGCTAGTTAGGGTAGCTCTGGAGTTGTTTAATGACGGGGATATTCTAAGGGATTGCATGTCTCGTTAGCTTAGGCGATCAGGCTAATATATATAAACTGAAAGAATGAATTCCTTTGGCTGATTGAGGTGCCTTGAATGTACACTTAGGTCAGCCAAAAAACTGTATTCTTGAAGCATGAGAAGCTTGATTTCAATAATATTTTCCTTCCAAATTAAATTTTGAAGATCTGGTAACTGACATGATGTTCCTCTCAGATGATATTTCTGACATCAGGAAGGAGGTCTTTGCTTTCAGTTGTTGAATGCTTTCTTTATAATCAATGCTAAAACAGCTTCTTTTATATGTTTACTATAATAATTACATGGTGGATTTGTATTTACTAAAAGAAGATTCCCTGATTCATGGTGAAGAGAATTCTGCCTTATTACATCAAGCACAGTGGCACTGAACACTCATTTTGTTCAATCTGTATATTTCAGTTGGAGGTGACAACAGAAATCTGTTTAAAGCTTTTTTTAAACAGATATCTGATGCCTCTTAAAAATAATGGTATATAATTACCTAGAGCCTGACTGCAGACCTTGCAAGAGTATTTAAGTCATTAGCTTCATAGGGTGTTAGACCTTGAGACTGTATCACGTTAATGCTGTTCGTTAAATGATTTCAAACTTTAAAATAAAACTTAAGTCATTGTCTAAAATAGATGGCTCTGTATTTTCTTTTCCTATCTTCCTAGGAATTCTTCAGTGTGATTGCAAAGTTTTCACCTCCTTTCTCAAAACATCCATTTGTGTTAGGTTTGTTCTAGCCAACTTGTGATCTGCATATTGTGTAAAGAGCAATGTAGAGGAGAACTTAGTGTTATAGGTGTACTTCCTGGCATCATGAAACACAGGGATTACTGTTTGTTCTGAAGATTGTCTTTGTACATAGTATTCTTGTTGCTGTTCTTTGCTATTGATCCACTGGTCAGTTTGCAAGAGATAATTTTGAAGACTTTGCTGCAAACGGATGGTAATTGTCTTTTAGCACTGAGTTCAGCAAATCAGAGACGAAACCAAGTCTTTAAAGAAACAGATATCAAAAGGTGCATCTGTCAGAGGTTCAAGAATATGCATGATATTTACCTAAGTTAAATAATAAAATTAATACAATTACTAATATGTATATAGTTAGAAATCTATCTGTTAGATGCCTTCTTCAGAGCAGAACTTAAACATGTGCATGGTTTAATTTATTAAAATTTATTTTACTGAAAGTGAATTTAAATAGATGGACAGTTGAGTTTCTTATAACCAAAATATTTTGCATAGTACACAACAATGTGCGGAGCTGATAGCCAAGAACAGTCAAATGTTTGTATATACAAGTATCTTTTTACTATACTGAAAAAGATATGGGAACTAGAGTCCTAAGCTTTGCTTTCAGTTTTTATTTTATGAATGTATTTAACTGGAATTTTTTAAAAACTGCTGACTGAAGTCTTAAATCTGCTTTATGGAAGCTATAAACTTTGGCAATACACTATACATTAAAATTAATATTGAATGACTTATGGTCCAGCTGAACAAGATGGCTAAATTGATCTAGGAGTTTGCTGGTGCCAAAAAAGAGCAGGCTGTACCATACTACCCTTCTTGTGCTGACTTTGGTGCTTACCTAATACCTTTCTGAACTGACTCAACAGCTAATGTGGCAGAAAACCACTTCACTTGATATTTTTCTGAATTGTCATGATGAATCAGTTGAGCAGAGAACTATGTAAGTGTCAAAGCCATACAAGAAAGATGCAGAAGGTATGATTGAGCAAAAGACCAGGATTAGCCTCCTTGAACAGTAGAGAATTGTTACATCGCTTAGGCCTGTCTTGTCTGACTGCACTTCTCTTAATATAGAGTTCTGAATATAACACACTTTCTTCCCCCTCCCTCTAGCCCAAGCACTCCTTCTTCAAGTCAAGCTGAATATCAACTTACGCATTTTTGTTTCAACACAACAGGAAGCCGACAAGATCTTGAATTGTGAGAAAATTCATCTATGAAATTCTTAAATAATTTGGAAGCTATTCAGGTGGTAGCTCAAATGACAGTGTGATTAGTACAGACTAACCAGAAGAGGCTTCTCTACTAAAGACAACTAACGCTTTCTAACTAACTGAACCTATTCCTGTCTAAGCTGATACATTTGTCATTCACTTAAAATCTATTGGAAATTAATAAATTATTTTAAGTATTCCAAACAGTTTCTTTTAGGTCACAGTACATTCTGTAGTTAATTGGGCTCGATAGGCCATTGGTCCAACACAGCAGAACACTTCCTTTCTGTGATGGAGTCATCTTTTAATGAATACAGTATTTATTATTTTATGCTTACCTTTATATATGTTATTTATAGATATAGTAATAAACTGTACAGTACATGTTAAAATTCCACTGTTACTACTAGTTTTAAGGCTGAAGAAACACAAACAGCGCAATTTTCTTAAGCTTCTACTTTGTAGTTTTCTCCATTGATCTTTGAGAAAAAGAACCACATAATTGGCAGAATTGGAGGAGCTTTTGTTTCTATTGCCTTGTTTTAGCTAGCCTCCCCATGTTACTGTTTTCCTTCCTACATTACCTGTGACATCCCTACTTCAAACTGTGCAGCAGCTGTTTCTGTAGTAGTATGTGTTTGTATTGCCACTGAGTGCAGTGTATGCAGAATAGATGTCTACATTGATGGGTTGCCACTTTCTCACGAGTGTTCAATATATTCTTTTTGCTACACCTTTCATGGCAGTAGTCCCTGAAACTTCTGTAACAGCTGAGACTCCTGTCAGGTTTTTCTGAAACTAGCCATTTGCTTTGTAAATTCTTGGGAGCACAGTGCCATTTGTGTAAATAAAAACATGAAGATCCTGCTAAAATGAGAGTCATAGATATATACATTAGAGACATATGCTTATCTTGGAAACTGGGTGGCTTTTCAGATATGGTCACGATGAAGTTCATAACAGTTCTGTCAATAAATTTTGTGACAGCTTTACTGTAAATGTTCAGTGCTCACGCACTGAGGAAACCTATGTTAAATTGCTTAAAATTCTGTTTGTGTTGAAGGAAAAAAGAACTGAGAGCGTGGATGTCTGTTAAATACTTCTGGCAATTGTTCTACTTACTGCAGGAAAATGTTATCTCAGTTAAGCTATTAAAACTGCAAAATTCTGCAAGCCTTGAAATCAGGTGAATTGAGCAGTGTGTAATTTTCCTGATAGAATTTTGTTCTAAATTTCTCATTTGATTAGCAACCATGTCCTCCTGCTTCAGTCCTTACTTGTTTATAGTGTACTACCAGCTATTCCTAAGAAAGGCCAGTTCCCTGTTGTATTCATTTTCTTCTATTGTCAGCATACTGTAAGGCATCTGCTTCTAAGACCTGCCTTCTTTCTTTCACGTTGGGCTGTGTCTTCCTCCTTTACTTTTTAAACTTTGTCCAAATTATACATTACCTTTCAAGTTCCTCATCTGGACCTTTGCTGCCCCATCTCCTCTGGTATCTGCGTAGGCTAAGGTTTGTGAAATAAACCAAGCATAGGGGGAATGGCTCTTCCTCTGTTACAGTGATGTTTCTTGTGTTTGTCACCCACATCACAGAACCACAGAATTGTAGGGTTTGGGAATGACCTCTGGAGATCATCTAGTCCAAACCACTTCTAAAGGAAGTTCCCTGGACTAGGTTGCACAGGAGAGCATCCAGGCATGTTTTGAATATCTCCAGAGGAGGAGATTCTGCAGCCTCTCTGGGAAGCTTGTTTCAGTGCTCTGTCACACTCAAATAAGTTCTTTCATGTTCAGATGGAACTTTGTGTCTTCCAGTTTGTGACCATTGCCCCTTGTCCTGTTGCTGGGCACCACTGAAAAGAGCCTGGCCCCATCCATTTAACTCCTGCACTTCAGATTTTTCTGAACAGTGATGAGGTCCTATCTTCTCTTCTGTAGGCTAAACTGTCCTAGCCTTTCCTCATAGGAGAGATGCTCCAGGCCCCAATCCTCTTTGTGGCCCTCCACTGGACTCCCCATCTTTCTTGAATTGAGGAGCCCAGAACTGGACACAGTACTCCAGATGTGGCCTCACCAGGGTAGAGTAGAGGGTGATCCTCACCTCCCTTAACCTGCTGGCCATAGTCTTTTTAATGCAACTCCCAGGATACCACTGGCCTTCTTGGCTGCAGGGCCATGCTGCTGGCTTATGGTCAATCTGTTGTCCACAGGCCCTTTTCTGCAGAGATTCTTTACAGCAGGTCAGCCCCCAGCCTGTATTTTTGTGGTTCTTCCTCCCCAGCTGTAGGACTCTACATTTGCCCTTACTGAACCTCATAAGGTTCCTCTCTGCCTAACTCTCCAGCCTGTCTAGGTTTTGTTGAACGGCAGCATAGGTTTCTGTGTCAGCCACTGCTCCTAGCTTTGTATCATCAGCAAACTTGCTGAGGGTGCAGTCTGTCCCTTCGTGCAGGTAACTGATGAATATGTTAAACAGGACTGGATTCAGGACTGATGCCTAAGGAACACTTAACTACAGCCCTTCAACTAGGCTCTGCGCTGCAGGTCACAGCTCTCTAAGCTCTGCCAGTCAGCCAGTTCTCAATCCACCTCACTGTCCACTCATCAGTCCCTTATTTCCTAAGCTTACCTGCAAGGATGTTGTGGGAGACAGTGTCAAAAGCGTTGCTGAAGTCAAGGTAGACAATGCTCACTGCTCTCTCCTCATCTATTCAGCTGGTCACAACATCACAGAAGGCTACCAGATCGGTCAAGCACGATTTCCCTTTAGTGAACCCATGTTGACTACTCCTGATAACCTTTTCTTTCACATACTTGGAGATGACATCCAGAATAATTTGCTCCCTGACCTTCCCAGGGTCAGAGGTGAGGCTGACTGGCCCTGTAGCTTCACAAGTCCTACCTTCTGTTTTTTGAAGACTGGAGTGACATTGGCTTTCCCCCAGTCTTCAGGCATTTCTCCTGTTCTCTGTGACCTTTTGTAGACAACAGACAGTAATTTGGCAATCACTTCTGCCAGCTCCATTCGTGCTCATGGGTGCATCCCATCAGGGCCCATGGATTTATGTGCATCAGTTTTGCCTAAATGGTCTTTGAGTAGATTCTCCTCAAACAAAGGGAAACTTTCCTTTCTCCAGACTCTCTCCCTTACCTCCAGGGTTTGGGATTCCCAAGGGACAGTCTTAGCAGTAAATACTGAAGCAAAGAAAGCCTTCTCCTTGTCCTCCTCTACTAGGGCACCACCTCATTCAGCCATGGGCCCATGTTTTTGCTAGTTTTCTTGTAACTATTGATACACTTGAAGAAGCCTTTCTTGTTATCTTTGACCTCCCTCACTGTATTTAATTCCAAGTGGGCCTTAGCCTTCCTTGTTGCATTTCTGCATGCCCTGATGGTGTTTCTGTAGTCCTTCCAATTAGCCAGGCCCTTTTGCCACATTACATAAATGGAAGAAGAAAGTTTAAGTTTTTCCAGGAGCTTCTTGTTCATCCATGCAGGTCTCCTGCTACCTTTGCCTCATTTCTTACTCTTAGGGATGCACCAATATTGAGCTTGAAAGAAGTGGTGCTTGAATGTCAGCCAACTCTCTTGGGCCCCCTTACCTTCCTGTTTTCTAACCTGTATAATTTTTTCAAGTAGATCCTTGAAGAGGCTGGAGTTGGCTCTCCTGAAGTCCAGGACTGCAATCCTACTTAGTGCCATTTTGTCCATGCAGGATCCTGAACTTCACTATCTCATGGTTGCTGCAGTGAAAGCTGCCCCCAGCCTTCACATCCACAGCCAGTCCTTCCTTACTGGTGAGATACAAGGTCCAGAAGCACACCTCTCTTCGCTGGCTCCACCACCTGGACCAGGAAGTTATACTATCATAGAATCATTTGAGTTGGAAGGGACCTTTAAAGGTCATCTAGTCCAACTCCCCTGCAATGAACAGGGACATCTACAGCTAGATCAGGATGCCCAGGGCCTGATCCAGCCTGATACTGAATGTCTGCAAGGATGGGACATCCACCATGTCTCTAGGCAATATCTGACAGTGCTTTGCAACCCTTAATATAGAAACTTTTTCCTTATATATATTCTAAATATCCCCATTTTTAGTTGGAAATCATTTTCCCCTTGTCCTTTCACAACAGACCTTGCTGAAGAGTCTGTGCCCTTCTTCCTTACAGCCCCTTTGTAGATGCTGAAAGGCTGCTATCAGGTCACCTCACAGCCTTCTCTTTTCCAGGCTGAACAGCCCCAGCTCTCTCAGCCTGTCCTCACAGGAGAGGTATTCCATTTCTTGGATCATTTTTGTGGCCCTCCTCTGGACATGTTCCAACAGGTCCATGTCTCTAATGTACTGAGGACTTCACATCTGGACACAGTAGTCCAGGTGAGGTGTCACCGGTGCAGAGTAAAGGGGCAGGGTTACCTCCCTTGACCTACTGGCCATGATTTTTTTGATGGATACAGTTGGCCTTCTGGTGAGGGCATGTTGCTACTCATGCCATCCACCAGTAACCCAAACCTTTTTCAGCAGAGTTGTGCTCAGCACACTCTAGGAGCCTCCTGAATTGTTTGCATCCATCTTTTGAGGTCCAGAACCCTGCATGCTAGAGGCAGGTTGGACCATCTCTTGACAGAGCCCACCTTTCTAATGTGCTGAACTCCTAATTTTGTAGATTACTGCGCTTCTTGGTATTGTGTTGTATTCAGAGTTGATGCATCCTGTAGGTTACCCTTCTGGTGGACTCCTCCTTGGTGGAACTGGTTCCAGGTCATGATCTAGTGTTAAACTTCTTCCCTTCTGTGACACGCTGCCACCTCTGCTGTCAGGAAACCAAACCTAAAGGAACATTGAAAAGAATATGTCATGGGATTACATGTATGCCAGCCCAGATTTATTATGCTGGTTCAGCTACCAGAAACAGAAGAAACCCCCATTCTGTCTCCTATGGGAGGTAGAAAGAAAAAAAATCTTTCTACCTACCATGAGCTTAAAACTGAAGATCTTAGGATACAGCAGTATTTAAAAGCAATACATCTAATAATGCTGTGAACATAGGAATATGATCTGGTGTTTGTAAGACCATGACTGCTTGTGGCTGCATTGTTAAATCTCCCTAACTTATGAGCATCCTCTGTATTTATTTTATCAATTTTAAAATGAAAGTAATGAAATGAGCAAGATGATTACTCCCTCGTTCCACCCCAGCCTAGGTGGATGTATATCCATGTTTGGGTTTGAAGTACTTCTTTTTTTTTTTTAACTTTTAATTTTAAGTCATTCTTGTAACTGACTTTCCTGTACCAAAGTTGCAATGGGGAACTGATTTTGCCTTTTCAGTGCAGTCTGGGTAAGGTTCTTATTATCTATAAATATGTACAATAATTTAAAAAATGAAATTACAACTACTGATGTTTATACTTTGAAAAAAGTAATTCTTTAATCCTATCTGCAAGTGGAAGTTAAGCGATATTTTTTATTTCTTTGTCAGGTGTATGTGTAAAGTGGTCTTTTTTTAGAACAGTTCGCGTTTTAAGAGTGCCTCTGCTGTTATGAGAGGGTCTGGTATTTCCAGTCTTTGCAAAAGAGTGAATACTGATACTTTTAACATACAAAACACTTCTAAAATTAATTTTGTTTTCAACTGAATGGAACTAAAGAAAACATTTTCTTCATTTGAACTGAGTCATTTGTAGCTAAGAAATTGACTAGAAAATACAAGATTTACTGTTCCAGTGTATGGTTAAAAGTCATGCCAAGTACATTGTTCTATTTAATATCTGCATGTTCACTGAGTAGTAGATATTCAGAAAAGAACATAGTATGCTTGGCAAAAATGATTTGCTTTGGCAGGGGTGGGAATGTAAAGGTTTATGAATTGCCATCTCAACATATAGGAGAGAAGGAAGAGTTTATTTATTTATTTTGAGATAATCTTTATTTATTTATTTTTCATTTAAGCAGAGGAATTTACTGGAAAATATTTCCATCCAATGCTAAGTTACTTCATTTTGCTATCTGATTAATAATTCTCATGAATGTTTGTTTTGCTTATTTCAGTGATCGCTGTGGGGAAGACCCAAACCAGAAAGTAATCCATGGGGTTATTAACTCCTTTGTTCATGTTGAACAGTATAAGAAAAAATTGCCCCTAAAGGTAGATACACGTTTCTGATGTATGTTTTTCATTGTGAATGTTAATGTAGTTTATACGTTATTTGCTCCTTAAAAAAAATATCTCCCTTTTAGTTTTATCAGGAAATTTTTGAGTGTCCTTTTCTGAATGAAACAGGGGAGTATTATAAACAAGAAGCTTCAAATTTATTGCAAGAGTCAAATTGCTCACAATACATGGAGAAGGTAAGAGATTCTTCTGTATATATGCAGTAACTAAAATCTAAGATCAGTTTATTATTGATTCAGGTTTTCCCTGTTATGTTCCTATATTTGTTCTTTCGTGTCTGCTTTCTTGCAGTTTGAGATCATTTTGATGGCATGGTTTATGTGAATATAGACTACAAACTTTGCCTATGAATAGACTGCTAGCTTCAAAATAGTTTATAACAAGTCATAAATCAGTTGCATGAAAGGTAAAAGTAAATATAGATATTTAAAATAAACACCACAAATTAATCATTATTGTTTCCACAATTCCTTTTTTTATTTTTATTTTTTACTTCTGCCTGTAGTAGCATAAAGTAAGAGTTTTAGCAGTATAATGATTAAGGAAGATTATATAGTAGTTTCAGAGCATTTTTTTAAAATTGCAAAGTAGATTTCATTATATTCTGCATTGTGGTCTGTGAAGTCAATTTGTAGTTAAATCACTTGTAACTTATACCTTTGTTGAGAGGAAGAAATTAATACAAGACTAGGAGACAGTCCGCAGTGCAAAGCTGCTCTCAGCAGTAAGATGAAGGAATTGAGAAGGCTGTGAGATTGCTGGTAATTGTAAGGAACATAAGCTAACACTGAACACCTGAGATGAGATTTGGGGCTAGGTTAAGACTTCAGTTAAACCACAAGAAGTAAAGATGCATCTTGCCTATTGTTAGCAGTCTGCATCTGCATTAGTCTTCATAGACTCCCTTCATATTTGCTGGTTTTAAACATTTTAACATCAATATTCATGTGATGAATTCTATGATAATGCCTATTTACTTCACTGTTATAGGGAGAGTTTTTATGAATTGCTCAGATGTGAATTTGTACATTTTGAGAAAATATATGCGTACAAGGAAATGGGTTTGGAAAATAAAAATATTTTTATATTTAAAATATATATATTATTTATATTAAAACTTTGTCATAAGGAATAAGTAGTAAGAGAAACTTGTCACTAAGTTGAAGGGAAGAAGAAATTTGAGAAGAGTATTATTGAATGCTATTAGATTTCTAGTAGTGTCAGCCTAGTCAGAATTCTAAGTAGAAGTTTATATTGATTCAGGAACTTCCTGTTTCAAAAGAACAAATATAATTTTTCAGCATCCTGGGCAAGTATTTTTTACCTTTTGTTATTTGTGGCTCTTATTCTACATATTTATACCATTCACGGTTCTACGCTGTTTGTTAGTTTTTCATCTGCTCTCAGCTTGAAAACTTGTTTGTAGGTTTTAGGTAGATTAAAAGATGAAGAAATGCGATGTCGGAAATACTTGCATCCCAGCTCATATGGTAAAGTGATTCATGAATGCCAGCAGAGAATGGTAGCTGATCACTTGCAGTTTCTACATGCAGAATGTCACAATATTATCAGACAAGAGAAAAGAAGTGGTAAGACTCACTGATCTCAAAAAGCATGGAGTGATTTTTTTATTCATTTAGCATTTGCAATTAACTTTATTCAGTGACCTTTGATTAGCGTAAGCATTTTCAACTAATATATATTACTCGTGTAGGAAGCTCAATTAAATTCCAGATGCTATTTATCTTTCACTGTTTAATTCATTATCATTCTTCTAAAGATATAGTCAAAACCTTCTTTTTCCACTTGTCTGCTAACAAGCCTCCTTTAGGACAATGCTCTTTTCATTTCCTTGCCTTATTCAGTTTAAAAACACACTAAAGTCTTATGTCCTGTAGAATTAATCATATTTTATGCTTGTGTTTTCATTTGTAAACCAATGGCTCTGTCTTTATAGATATCTTCATTTGGCAGGTCAGGATTGTAAAACTTGGCTTCTTTTAATAGCCACTTTTTATTGTCTTGAATCTTTTACGACCTCTCCTCCCAAATCCTTTTTACAGAAGCAGATGTTCTTATAGTTATATTCCCTGCCTAACTAAAAAAAAAAAAATACATTTCCTGTTGACTACGTGCCTTTTGGCCTTGAAGGAGTAGTTATTCTTACATGAAGGATGGTATCTATTATCTGAAACACATTACTTTTCATTGTTAAAATGTATGTCGTAATAGTGTTCAGATTCCAGCGAGTTATGCACAATTGATCAGGTTTTTTTTTGCATAAAATAAATAAAAATAGCAATTGCCTATTTACATCTTCTCTAACCTGAGAAAAATTTCAAGCCACCTTTGAAGGAAAACAAAGTCAAGAAGACATCAAAAGTAGGCTTAGTCAGCTGCTTCTAAGGGAGATTTAGAGGAGCAAAGCACTGAAAATAAACTAGCACAGTACTTTTCCTTACCAGACTCTCTCTGCTCTTGGAGTCTGTCCTAAGTAAGCAGAATTGGAAGAATAAGGGGGCCCCAGTGGCAGTAAATAGTGGTATTAGCCCTAGGCTTTCCTTTTTTCCTTTTGTCAGTGATTCAATGTATGTTGTTTTTTTCTTTTTTTCAAAACAGTTGGTCTTGTTTCAGTGTTTGAAAGTTCTGTGTGAAATTATGATTCTATATTAAGTGTTGATTTTTAGTGTTTCTAAACATTTCTATAAAAATGTATCTCTGTTACAGACATGGCAAATATGTATACTCTACTTCGTGCTGTGTCAAGTGGTTTACCTCATATGATTCAGGAACTACAAAACCATATCCATGATGAGGGCCTTAGAGCAACCAGCAATCTTTCTCAGGAAAATGTGAGTTTTCTTAGGCAGCTGAAATTACCTATTTGATTAACATTCGTAATGAAATGTTTACCTTTTTTCTTTTTAGTCTATTATGTGCTTTAATTTTGTCTATATGAAATTGGTTTGGAACTTTATAGATAAATTGTAGTTTCTAATCAGCAATCTTAGCTGTGCAACACATATCTATCCTGAGAGTTGATTGTTGTGATCTAACCAGAAGCAACTACAGATAGATACTTTTCATTATTGCTTGTTTAATGCTGTCATGGCAAGTAGGTCCTTTTGTTGTCTGTATCTCTTTTTTTCCTGAGTTTCACTGAGTCAGTGGCATTTGTTGTTCTGGTATGATGGGGACCAGCAATACCACTTGGTTTAATCATGTGTTATTTGTGAAGACTTGACATCCTGTCCTGATTTTAGTGTGATGTTTCTCACAAATAGTTTTGTAGTCTCATGTTTGCATGTGAATTTTGAAAATACTGTAGCTTAATTGCTCTACTACAGTGTTTTGGTAGATTTTTTTCAATTCATGTGTATTTGAATTATGCAATTTAATTTTTGTTCCTGTAGTATTACTGTTTAGGGAAAAAAGCTTCCATGAGGCATTATATTTGTACATTTATACATTTTGATGTCCAGATCTGTTTAGGATAGTGACTTTGGCTGTTCAGTGTTTCTGTCTATAAAAATACATAGATATTAGCTGTTGTAAATTACCTTTTGCTAACTCCACAGGAGTCTACTTACTCTTTGTATCTTCTCTTTGCCTACTGAAAATGAACAGAAGTATTTAGTAGGTTTTTTCTTTCAAAAAATTAAGTTTACTGAGCTTATTCTTTCAAATGAATACTGTCTACTCAGTGTTCACTCAGTGAAATGAATACAGATCCAAGAGTGAGCAACGTAAGGCTGTGAATGTTCATAAATACATAATGTGAAATCCTTAGTTCCACTTTGTACTTTGGCATCAAAACATTTTTTGATGTGTCACCTGAGAATGCACTTAAGTGATATGAGTGCATTGCACACTCTTACACTGCAGGCTGCTATATTGTGAATTGAAGGAGGCCCTACACAACAATCAGCTGTTTCCATACAAAATGTTTTTGGTGAAATGTGATACGCTAAATTTAATTGGTAATTGTTATGTTTAGGAAAGTTCAAAGGTCTCATCCTGCTTTCTATCTTCAGGATCAGTATGCAGAAGAAGAAAAATTTTACTAACTCCAGCAGCTTTTTCAGTCAGTTCCTGTATGTATGTCTTAGCATTTTTCAAAGTGCTGATAGAGGCTATGAGGATATTATGGAAAAGATTAGAGAGCATGAGAGCTCTATAGACGCTCAAATATATTGACTGTAAATGTAGCTATGTACTTTTTATTTCTAAATCATGCTCAAGCACACTAGTGAAAGAGTATGACACTGCAGAAGCAATCCACTGAGAGACTTAATTACCAGTGATTTTAACTTTTTATCAGAAAGAATAGTTAGAAAAAACAGTAACATTATGTTTGTGTAGATAATATTCCTTTTCTTAATAACTTGCTTTCTGTATTATCTTACCTTATTTTAGATGCCAACTCAGTTTGTGGAGTCAGTTTTGGAAGTGCATAGCAAATTTGTTCAACTCATCAACACAGTTTTGAATGGTGATCAACACTTTATGAGTGCCCTTGACAAGGTAACTTTTACTTACAAAATTTAAAGAAAAATTGAAAAACAAAACTGGAGCCATGTTCCAGGCTCACCAGAACTCTTCAGGGCACCAATGCATGTTTACTGATAGCATTCTCATGTAGTTTTTCTAGTTTAGAATTGAAATACAGTAGTAGAACTTTCAGTGTTAGGGAAAAATGTGTACAAAGGAAATCCAATTAATACTTAACATTTTACTGAAATTTTACTGAAGACCTTTTCATCAAAAAGCAGAACACAAAAATGGAGATCACCCTTTTAATATAAATTCAAGTGCAGGTAATAGATAAATTGTGTTTTGGGAGATGTTTGGCAACTCAGCAAGATTTTCTACTCAGCATCTGTGAGTCTGCAGCTGGAATACTGTGCCCAGTTCTGGGCTCCCCAGTACAAGAGAGACATGGTCTTCCACACACTGAACTCTTCCAGGATGGTCAGGGGAGTGGGGCTTGTCTTTTCTGAGGAGAGTTTGAGAGTGCTGGAACTGTTTGACCTGGAGCAGAGGAGGCTCAGGGAATCTTATCAATGTTTATAAATACCTGAAAGGAGGATGCAAATGAAGATATAGCCAGGCTCTTTTCAGTAGCGGTCAGTGCCAGGAAAAGAGGCAATGAGCACAAGCTGGAACACAGGAGGTTCTATATAAACAACTGGAAACACTCTGTACTGAGCAGGTAATGGAGCACTGGTACAGGTTGCTTGCAGAGGTTGTGAAATCTTCTCCTTGGAGACCTTCTGAAAAGTTGCCTGGATGTGGGCTTGGGCAACCTGTCTGTAGATGGCTCTGACTGAGGAGTGATGGACCAGATGACCTCCAGAGGTCCCTTCTCACCTCAGTGATTGTGATAATTCTTACATAAAATTTGGACTTGAATTTGCTTCCTTAATGGTTAAACTCTGAATGCTGATAGTGTTAAAGAGTAGCTTTGTTTAAATAGAGTCATAGAATCCTTTGTGTTGGAAGGGACCTCTAAAGGTCATCTAGTCCAACTCCCACACAATGAACAGGGACATCCACAGATAGATCAGGTTGCTCAGGGCCTGATCCAGCCTGACACTGTTTCCAGGGACGGGACATCCACCACATCTCTGGACAGCCTGTTCTAGTGCCTCACCACCATCACTGTAAAGGACTTTCTCCTTATATCTAACATAAATCTACCCTCTTAAAGCCTGAAACCATTTCCCCTTGTTCTATCACAACAGATCCTGCTAGAGTCTGTCCCTTTCTTTCCTGTAGCTCCCCTTTAGATATTGAAAGGCTGCTATCAGGTCATCTCAGAGTCTTCTATTCTCCAGGCTGAACAGCCCCAGCTCTTTTAGCTTGTCCTCATAGGAGAGATGTTCCATCCCTTGGATCATTTTTGTGGCCCTTTAGATGCACTTTACATGCTGACTACAAAGATTATCTAAAAACTGATATTACTTCAATCACTGATCACAATTGCAAACTTTTTCCAGGAGACAACTGCAGTTGAAGTTAAATAAGTATGATTTAGGAAAGAGTCTTACTGCACTTCCTTATGAAATGCATAGCTATGAAGATATTTAAGATAACACTATTAAGTATTGTAATTTCTGTAACATTTGATTCTGCAAAATATGCCTGGGTTCTTGTGAGACTCGGTGGTTCCTTCTCAAGGAAGAACACATTATCTAATCCATCTAGTTTTCCACTCTTCCAGATGCATTATTGTATCCTATTCCTGGAGGGGAAACTTAATTTCTTCTTTATAGTTTTAAGAAGAAGAATACATACATTCTATTACTCTTTTGTGGAACTCTTTTTACAGTAGCTGGAATTTATAGTTAGAGTTTTATTCAAAGCTTTAAATGAATTTCAGACAAGGTTAGTCTGGAAAGGCATAGTGATGAGTATGTAAATAATCAAACTGATAGGTAACCATTTGTATTTGTGATATTAAGAAATTAGTTACTTAGTATTTTAAAACATACTGTAACAATTAGAAAGAGCAACGCAGTGGAATGGCATTACAGGAGCGTAACAGTAAAAGAGACTAGTGCGAATGAAAAGTGCTCACCTGTCTCTGAAGATCAATCTGAAGATCAAGGCACATAGGGAAAAACTCCCCAAGGGAGGGATCTCTAACCAAAGACCCTTCCAGAGTGGCAGTCAGTCCTTAAATGAGGCCTAAGAGGGGTGGAGCATGGCTTCCAGTCCCGCAGGTGAATTGCCTTCACCTGTGTTCCCAGGGCTGACTGGGTCCGTTCCCCAGGTGTTCAATCAGTGGTTCAGGCCATGACTCAGCAGTTACCATACACATACTTATTTCCATACTCTCATATGTCTCAGCTGCGATTAGTCATCTACCAGAAGGTGGAATAATATGAGACTGACAACTACTTTTACTGGCAGATAGGCAACGTACTTTTTCCTGGAGTACTTCAATTCTTTGCTTCAGTATACTTTATTATAATAGATATTTAGGATCTTAATCTGTAGCCAGTTTTCCACAATCAATATCAAAATTGCTGTTGTTGTTTCCAGTATCATTTTAAGAGAGTGCTCTAAGCTTCAGATTTTTGTATTTTTTATTAAATAATTCATTCTTATAGGGATTCCTCGGACCAAATGCTGGAATGTTGAGGCTTTGTACAGAAAAGTTGTTTGTCAGCTCTTCTTTATAATAATAATAGTAACAATATTTTCTGTATAGGTTCATTTAGACTTTGATTTTTGTAACATGGTATAGAAATTTTTGGAAGTAACTTTCTGTACTACTTTAAATTGTATTGAATTTTGAAGCTAAAGACACAAAACACATTAAACATTCCTTTTAGAGAGGGAACTAATTCCTATGAACTATGATAATGAAATATTTTTGGTCCAGTATTAGTTTAAAATGTTAGTTGAAATATTATAGGTAGTTTATAAAGTAATCTTGATGATCCTTTTACCTTTGTCATGCAATTTCCAATCCTAACCTGTCATTATCTCTTTCCTTTTCTATTTCCTCATATTCAGCCTATCTTCCACTGCCATGTTTTTTCACTACACTGCTTCAGGTTTCCACATAATAGCTCTCAACAGTAGTTTTTCTTTTCTTTAGTCCATCAAACATCTAGCAACCCAAATAGTTTTCCTTTCTTACTGTTGTGGGCAAACTAAGTATGTTTTTCAGATCAAGCTATATTCTCTTATACGTCACTATTGCTGTTCTGCTGTTGCTGCAGTTTGCCTTTTCTACCTTACTTAGTTTCTTCTCATCCATTATTTTAAACCACATGTCTTGCTGTATACCAAAACCTTCATACTTCTATGTTCAAGTTTCTAACTGAAACCTCATTCTCTCTCCTGCTTTTTGTAATTAACTTGTACTCCTTTACTTTTTCCACTTTGATTTAAATCACAAAAATATTCAACAAATTCTCACAGAGCAGTAATCCAAGCCCTTTTACTCATTGTTTCTTTTACTATCACCCTTTTGTCTATTTGAGTTTTATAGAATTGGGGAATGTTGTTTACCCGAACATTTTTTGCTTTTTTTTTTTTCTTTTAAATATCAGCATAGAAAGTTTCAAGTCAATTCTATTTTTTTCTTTTCTCTATATTCACGTCTAGGCTTTGACATCAGTTGTTAACTACAGGGAGCCCAAGTCAATCTGCAAAGCACCTGAGTTGGTAAGTGATTAGTATTACTGTAGAACGTAGTAATACTTCTTTGTAACTGTCAGATGAGTTGGCATTAGCAACCATCACATGATTATCCATTTCTCTTACTAAATTATCCTCATGTAAGTATTTCAGTAGTGATTACTTAACCCACATACACGTTTTGAGGGCATGCAAAACAAATAAAACTGTTACAATATTTGTATAGAGTTTGTGGTTCTGGTGGATCTAGTTTCTGTCTTTTACATATGAGTACAGCTTTTGTAGTAGACTATGGAATTACTTTTGTGTAGAATTTAAGAGTATGTTGGCATACATATTTTCTCAAGCTTGACAAGTAGGTTTGGGTTTGTTTTCTCTTTTTTTAACTTGAGCTGGCCAAGTACTGTGACAACTTGTTGAAGAAGTCAGCGAAAGGAATGACAGAGAATGAAGTAGAAGACAAACTTACAAGTTTCATTACTGTTTTCAAGTACATTGATGACAAAGATGTATTCCAAAAGGTAACTCTGGATATTGAAATTTAAATAATATGTGATGGATATGGTTATGCTTTTAAAAATCCTCATAGCTGATTTTTTTTTCCCATACAGTTCTATGCCAGAATGTTGGCAAAAAGGTTAATTCATGGTTTGTCTATGTCTATGGACTCTGAAGAAGCCATGATTAATAAACTAAAGGTAATGTAAATACTGCTCTAATGCAAAGTAAACAAGTGTAAGAGTATGTAATGTCAGGAGGAAGCAGCAGATGGTGCCAGAGATAACTTAGCAATCAGTAGATTATGTTATCAGTACTTGAAAGGAAAACTTAATTTCTTCATAGTGTATGAAAAATATATTGTGAAGTCTCTCTCATATATTTGAGGTGTTTCATTTTTTTTTAAATTTTGAGCTAGTTTTATAAAGTGTGTTTAAATACCTCATATTTATGTTGGAAAAGCACCAAGCAGTCTATCATAAACCAGCTTTTAATTTTATAAAAATAAAGTTGTTAATGCAAATTAATGAATAGAAAGTGGAATTAAGATAAGTTTGATAATTTTCTTCTGTAGTGTTTGTTTTTTATTATAACTATTGTTAAATACTTTAACACTTCTACCAACTAGATTTTCGTATTAGAGTGGTAATTGTACGAATGTGCATTATTTATATAATAAATGTCGTTTCACAATAAACCTTGTTAACTATATTTTTTTCACAGCAAGCCTGTGGCTATGAATTTACCAGCAAGCTTCATCGAATGTATACAGACATGAGTGTTAGTGCTGATCTCAACAATAAGTTCAACAACTTTATCAAAAACCAGGACACAATTATAGATTTGGGAATTAGTTTTCAGATATATGTTCTACAGGTACTAATGTATGTTTATTGCTGTTGAGTTACTTGTATTTCATTTTTAAGTTTTGATAACAAGTGAAGTATTTTTCGAACTAGAAGTACTTTTCATACGACACCTTTTGATCAGTGTGGAATGTTTTGTTTTCATAGTTCATCTTTTTAGAATTAACTTGTTACCATACTAACCAGTAGTGATGTAAAATGCCATGTGTTTTTAACTTGAATTAAGGTCTTACTGGGGGATGTGTAGTGAGTACTAAAAAAGGAGCAGTAAAACTTCTAGTCTGAGTTGATTGTCTAACGACGATAAGCATTATAAATCTTTCCAGTAGTGTTATAGTTTTTTTATTGAAGTATACACTGTATGAAAATGTTAATACTTTTATTTTTCCTGATACCCTTAGGCTGGTGCATGGCCTCTAACTCAGGCTCCTTCTTCTACATTTGCAATTCCTCAGGAACTGGAAAAAAGTGTACAGATGGTAGGTTAGTAGGAGGCTTCTTGTAAACATGTGGAAATGTAAAAGAACACCAAAAAAAAACCCCAGAAACCACCAAGATCATTTTAATGGAGAAAAGCCTGAGTTGTTTCATTTTGTTTGTAATTCATGGCTACTCTTTCTCCAGTTATATGAAATTTGGAAACATCACCCAAATGACATACTGCTTTCTGTGTGCATTTATGTAACCTTAATTTATTTTTCACAACTGTTTTCAACTCAGTGATTAACGAAGAAGATACTTATAAATAGAATCAAATGAACTTCCTTAATTTTTAACTTTAAAACTAATTCTTAATATTTTAGATAAGATCCTGAATTTTAGATAAAATTGTATTTCATCTGTGTAGTTTTATCTAGCCTTGAACTCAAATTGGAGGAGTGACTAATGTTATGCTTGCTTACAAGCTTGTTTTTTTGAAATTATCCCCTAAAAATTTGTAGAGGAATGTAAGGTGAGATTCTGTTTGAGAGCTGTTGTGTAGCTGACTGGAGGAAATATCTTTTAACTAAAAGCTTACAGTTTTTGAAGGATATCTAAAAAAATTAGTGAAATGGGAAATCAAAGCCACAAAATAGATGTTTTTATATGGAATTGGAACAAACAGAATATTAAAATGTAACAAGATTGATTGTTAAACTCTGAGGAGTTCTGTTGGATTCAGTAGAACTAATACTTCAGAACACTACTTTTAGCTACTGTACTTTATGATTTGAGAGCATGAATATCTCAACAATCTTTCTGACTTAGTTATCAAGTGGTCTGTTAATATGTTTAAGTAGTTTGGTAAATGATGCTCAATCATCACGTATCTTCTGAAGGAAGATGCAATCATAGACTCATCATCAATGTCTGAATCTAGTATAATGAACATAAAACCAGTGTTTCTTCAGTGGAGTGGTAGTGTGATAATAAACTATTGTAAGTTTATATGTGTGACTAATTGAAATTCATTTTGTTTTGCAGTTTGAATTATTCTACAGTCAGCATTTTAGTGGAAGGAAGCTTACTTGGTTACATTATCTTTGTACAGGTAAGAATAAGCGCTTTGCTAAACATGCTCTATACAACTGACAGTTGTTGGAAGTTCTTTTCAAGTGATTATAGACATTGGAAGTGGAACGTTATGCTGCATCTGAAGTCAGCTGACTCTTTTTGCATCATTGAGTAATTTGTGTTGTAAAGTAATTAATATTTGCTGCTTAGAATTTCCAAAGTGTATGTTTTGTAAACTTGCCTATGTTACCTGTGATTTATTAAATCCAGGGAAAACTCAAGTTATACATATTTGATGGACGTTCTTCATTGCCTTTTAAAGAAACTAGCAGTATTGTGATTTTTTTTTTTTGAAGTCGAGTCTTTCATTTTGTTTTTAAATCTTTCCTTGGAACAGCTTTCCTGTAATCGCTCTCCTGTGATTCTGTGTAAGCCGTTACTGATTGAAGCTTCTGCATTGCAAACCGTTGAGGCTGTTTGGAATTTCCTTTCTTTATTACTATAAATTATGTTATTTAATTTCAACTCTTTTGTTTTCCTGTTTTCTCCTAAAAACACTACTACTTTAGTATTTGTTATTAATCAGAATTTGATTTTTGCAAACTATCTCCTGTACGTGTAAAATTACAATGTCAGTTTTTGCGTTCCCATGCCATATGGAGGTGTGAATTGCGTGTCTGGAACTGCATGTGTGTAGGAACTGTATGAGTTAAGTTTCAGATGATATTTCATTGCATTCAGTCTGTTTACAAAATACTACTTGTATCATTATAGGTGAAGTAAAAATGAATTATTTGTGCAAACCTTATGTAGCCATGGTCACAACATACCAAATGGCAGTGTTGCTTGCCTTCAACAACAGTGAAACTGTCAGTTATAAGGAGCTTCAAGATAGTACACAAATGAATGAAAAGGAACTGACAAAAACTATCAAATCCTTACTCGACGTTAAAATGATCAACCATGACTCAGACAAGGTATGCAGTAATGATATAAAAATGTTTCATGTTCTCAGTGTTATGATTCTACTATTTGTTGAGGGCTTTCTAATACAGAAGAATTAGTTTTGAACTGTCTTACTGATCTTGTGAACAATTATAAATCTGTACTTATAAAGAAAGAGATGGGAAGAAGTCAGACTATGTTTGTGAGTTTGTGACCCTTCTGGACGCCCACCTATGTGACCTATTTAGGAAATGAGCCTTTGTAGGGAGATGGGGCTCAATGATTTCTTGAGGTCCCTTCCAACCCATACAATTCTGTGATTCTTTAATTCTGTTTGTTCTTTCTGCCTCTAACAGCAGAGTCTGCTACAAAGGTAATAACGCCAGAACTGTTTATTGTTTCAGTTGCATTTCATTCATGTGGCTTTTGACTCACTACTGTTGGATGAGAATACCCTTCAAATACATGTCTTTCAAAGTTGTAGGACTAAAGGGAGGTGCTGACTGGTATATCAATGAGTCTTAAAGAAATCCTTAAAATATATCTGTGGCATTAAGAGACCAAAAGTAACAGCAGCCATATTCTTCCTTGCTGACATGTTACAGAAGAAGGAGGGAGGAGGACAGAGAGCAAGGAGGGCTTGTATGAGAGGATTTTTGCTGTGTTTTGCCAAACTCATTCAGTGAGTTTCATGGAGTTCCAGAAATATCTGAGCTGTGTTTGTGGTTAAGGTGATGGTTGAGAGAGGTACTGTTTCTGACCCTGCCTCATACTTTTATATGATCTACATCAAATTGTTTACCTTTTTTCCCATACAGCAAAGGGCACAGAAGTTTGTATGAAATACTGTAGAAGTACCTGTGCGTACAATACAAACTTTAGCATGCACTTCCAACTAGCCCAGGGAGCCTGAGTTATTCAGACAGTATCAAGCAGAAGAAACTGATAAGCTCTTCGCATGGCTTACGAGAAGTAATCCAAAGCTGCTCTGACAGCTGCTTTTTTTTTTAACCAGGAAAATATTAGAAAATGAAAAATGAGATCACAAGGAAGATCTGATGCTTGGCTGAAGCATAGGACATGCTTCAAATATCTAGAAATGAGCTCAGGTTGGAACAGTGGCTGGGAAGATGTTTGTTAAACCATGACTGAAATATAACACTGGAAGCTATTACAGAAAACAGTGAGATTTTTCATAATCTTAGAAAGTTGCCCACTATTTAAAGGATTTACATTTATTTATGTCTATTGCATATGGTTTTACTAGTTTATTCAAGAACATGTTATTGAAGATTGAATGGTATAGCTTTCCAACCCTTTCACCTTTTAATGTTTACCACTGCACTTTCTGGTTCTTTAACTTACAGGCCATTGTATTCAAACATATCTGCTAATTCTGTTTCTTTTGTGCTCCATCCAGTAATTTGAGAGCTGATCTGTATATAGACTATCAGCTTAAGTATTGGATAAGCCAGTGTCTTAAGCAGTGAAATTAAATATACTTCTTTCTGCCTGTTTCTGAGCTGCACAGCAAAGTACAATGTATTATAGGTTGTAGTTAGCTTTTGAAAGAAACTTTTGACAAAATCTTTGTTGGTTCATTAATATCATTCTTTTTGAGTTCATGCACAACACAAGTAAATTATTTTAGTTTATATTCAACCATGAAAGCACAACAGTGCTAAAATTTAATGACAGCTTATATTTTTAAAGCTTTTGATCTTTGCACTTTCATGTTAAATTTTCTATACCGTGTCTGGATATTGTATTCAAATAAAGAATGCAGAATATAAAATTAAAATTATTCATTTTTGGTATATTTTTAGATAAATATTGACTAAGTCTCTTAAAGTATTTGCAGTTGAAGCGAGCATAGTTTGGCAAGATTCCAGTGTCTAGGAAGCCCAGTAACTTTCTTCTGCTGGTGATTGGTAATACTTGTACAGACTCTTGCCTGGAAATTGCAAAGATCTGTCAGGTTGTCCTGTTAGGTGAAGGTAGAGGTGTTGGGACTGCTGGGAGCAGTTACCGTTTATTGAAAGAAATGGACATTGGCCTGGGGGGGGTGGGGAAGAAAAAAGGAGATTCAGCTGGGGAAAAAATGAGAAATTACACGTAGTTCTGGAACTATAGTAGTTGCAGTCCATCAACTGTTTCTGCTACAACACAATAAAATGTTTAGGCATTATTCCTTAAATAAAGGCAACTTTAGTAATATTTATGAGTGAAACTTTGCTCTCTTGAGGTTCTGCCGTAAATAAATGCAAATCTAACTTTCTTTGCAGGGACAGAAATGTATTTAAAAGGAGAGTGTTTGCAACTAAGATAAGCTGTTGAAATATTAGAAAGTAAAGCAGCTGTTCAAGTATTAAAACTGAATCTGCTTTAGTTGCTTCTCAGTAAAGTAATTCTTCCTAAGGTTCGGACTAGATATTGGGAAATAATTCTTTACCAGGATGGTATTAGACAATGGAGCAAGCCCCCTAGAGAGGTGGTTGATGCCCTGTGCCTGTCCGTGTTTAAGAGGCATTTGGATAACGCTCTTAATGATATGTTTTCACTAGTGGTTTGTCACTCCTAAAGTAGGCTGTCAGTTGGATTCAATGATTGTTGTAGGTCTCTTCCAACTGGAACTATTCTGTTCTATTCATAATATTGACTTAGTAACAATACTCGTGTTTGTCAGAGTTCTTTATAATGTTTTATAAAATAGACTGCATTTCTATGTTAGTTAAACTGTAGCTTAAAAAACTGACCTGGTTCAAGTGGCTCTTTAACATTTTCAATTACAAATTTGCTGAAATTACTTGTATGTATGCAAGCCCATACATGGAATTTTTTTAAGAAAACTTATCCCAGCAAATCCTTGCTGCTTATTCTTTTTTGGCTGCATTTCTATTTTCTTTTTTAAAAAGATTCTTTATTGCAGGAGGATGTAGAGGCAGAGTCTACATTTTCACTAAATATGAACTTCAGCAGTAAACGAACAAAATTTAAAATTACTACATCGATGCAGAAAGACACACCACAGGCGAGTATTCTTTGATGTTTGTAAGTTGAACACCTTATTAAGCTTAATTTTCTAAAACTGAATTGATTATATTAATTTGGTGTAAGCAGGTATAGGATTTACATCACTGTTTAAATTAACAGCTTAAGTGCTGCAACTTTTTTAACTTAAAATATAGGTAGAAAAAGGTAGGATAGGGAATAATAAGAAAAAGATGAACAAGAGCTATTTCTCCTGTAGGAAATGGAATTGGCATTTAACCTGTCTTATATAATGAGACTTCTGTAGGTAGTTGTTGGCAACTTATTTCAGAAATAGCAGAACCAATCAAACTGTTTTCCTATGGTTTTGTGTTTCCCATCAACTAAAATCAGCTCCATTGCTGATAATCCAGGTTCCTTCTGTATCTCCTAAGACACAATCTTTTTGTACAAGAGATGTATGTGCTGCTAAACTCAATACCTTATTGTAAATTTTGCCTGATTTTTCCCTAGCAAAGGCACTGCTTTGGATATCTTCTTCCTGCCTACATTCTGACTTGCCATGATACCTGGTATTTTTGATTTACAGAAGCATGTTACGTGAAATTGAACTTTATCTAGATTTTTATAGTAATTGACCACTTCTAATAAAGTAAAAAGTTTAGATTCAAGATACATTTATGATATATTTATTGAGCTTTCTGCATTTAAAGCATTACTTTTATTCCTATGTCACAGGAGATGGAGCAGACCAGAAGTGCTGTAGATGAAGATAGAAAAATGTATCTTCAAGCTGCTATAGTCCGTATCATGAAAGCACGTAAAGTGTTGAGACATAATGCTCTTATTCAGGAGGTAAGATAAAATTCTCTTCTTAAGATTTCAAGAAAATCTTCATGGTTTCCTGAAAATCTTCAGGATAGATAGGTAAAACATCCAACCACAAAATTCCCATGTCAACACTAGTACTTCAGTGAAATTCGCTAGTGAAAGTCTACTTTGAAACATAGTACTTAGCTGTGATCATTCAGTCCTGTAAATGTACCTTAGCACTAAAGTATTAAGCATCTCTGTGTTTGTTCTTTCCTGTTGGCTGCCTCTATGCCTGCAGATGTCGTATCCTTTAAGAATCACTGCCAGAACTGTAGGGTCAGTTGAAGACACCTGAGTATGAATATTTTAGATGTGAAATTTCCACAGAAGCACTTAGCTGATTTTGCACTCCAGTTGTAGATTTTCATTTTGTTCTAATTCATGGCTTACATTTTAAAAGTTGTCTGAGTACATAGACATGCTCTTAATCTCCATTTTACATTAAGCACTACAGTTGCCTTGATTTTTTATATTCTAGATTAATGATCTGTGAACTGTCATAGACTGGCTGGGAAAAAGGTGCTATGTCTTTTATTTTTCTCCCACTTTTCCATCTATGGTAGTTGCCTGCCTAAGAGCATTTCTTGTTCTGACCAAACCTTTGCTCATACCAACCAGTTCCTAGTTTTAGTTTTCTCAGCCTTTCAAGGCATTCTTGTGTCTCCTGAGCTTTGGTGGATAGCCTCAGAGCAGACTGGTGGGAGAGGGTTTCCTGCTTTGTTGGACCATTTTGAGCATGGAGGTGGAGAGGCATTCAGTCATTTTAAGATCTATGTGCTTTCTGTCCTGTGGTGATGAAGGAAATAGTTACCACACCTACCAATTAATTTTGATTTCCTAAGCAAAATAAGCAGCTGAAGAGAGCCTGTAAGTCCATACTGACTGATAATGTGAAACATCTGGAAGGTTTTGGATTTTGAAGTAGTGCTTGTACACAAATGCCCTGAAAGCAAGCTTACTTTTTGAAATCTGATTTTGAACATCTAAAAGATGAGGCAGCATAGGTCCTTACTGCTTCTCAAAATCTTTGGTTATTTGCTCTTCTGTTACTTAAATTCATGCAATTGTGATGGAATACTCTGAAGACTTTTCTCTGAAAGCTAGAAAACGGTAGGCAAGCCCTGTTTTATCTTTGAAAATACATTTTCCCCTGTATTCTCAACTTCTTAGAAAATGTTCAAGATACTTGAAATCAGTTTAAATGGTGGAAGAGGTTACACATTTTGACAGCTTAGAAACAAAAACTCCTGTATGTTTTTTTCCCTCTTTGACTGACTCAGGAGGCACTATCTGCCATGCCTCGGATGCGTTTAGCTCATGCCATACTCTTGCAGAATACTACAGTCTATTAACATCAGGAGCTCTTTCAAGTTTTTCACTGAAAATGGATATTGTGACTGCTAGTCAGCTTGAAAAACAGTAGAGAATAAAGTTGATGTTCATTTGTCTATCACCAGCCTCATCAACCTAAATTATATTTTTCTGTCTTCTAACAAAATTTATGACACTTGAAAATATTCATTTAGTCCATAGTTCTCAGTTTTGAATATTACTTATATTCTGGGTTAATTAGAACATTTAAAACTGATGGTTAGACTTCTAAATAATCGTTACCTATGTTGTTATGTAGTGTGGAGGATTGATGTAGATTTAAACAAGCAACTGTGCAATCTCAAGCAGTAAGGTGAAGCTGTACAAAAATCCCTTAGAGTTATTTTTCCCACATTTTTAGCTGACTGAAGTTATCCGTGCCAGTCTTCTTTCTATCTCCTTCAGCTAAACTTTCTATCTCCTTCAGCTAAACTTACTGTTCTTAAAATTTTAAGTTTCTAGTGTACAGTCTGAGATATACATGGACTCTTGAGCGCTTTCAGAAACTGTTGCCAGGTTGTAAATACAAAGATGAAAATTTCATATTAGGAGAAAATTTTACTTAGTTACATCTCCACTGAGCTCAGTAACTTCTTTTGCTTTATGTTGTATGAATAAGCTTAGATTGCCAAGTGGTTCTGGGTTGAACACGCTCAGCTTTCTCATTAGAGCCTTGTGGAAACTTCTGTTGAACATTTAGACAATGCATAATTTGACTGCTCAGCTTCCTTGTTTTTCCAACTAGCCTTGTATTAAGTTTTTATTAACTATCAAGAGCCTTTTTATTTTTTTAACACATTCTTTTGTGAAATTTTTACTAATTATAGTAATATGCACACTCACTTCCAGTTACATTTATCATAGGGTTTATGTACTTATTAATAACGAATTCACTTAGAATTTCTAGTATGACTTCCTGAGGGGTAAGAATGAGTCTTTTGAATGGAAGTCAGTCTACTATGAATAGTTAATATTTTCTTGCCTCATTAATATTTGGGGATTTTTCACTTGATACAAGGGCAACATTATACTTTTGGTAGAGATGGAACTGCAAAGTTCCTAACCACAACGTAGCTAACAGCTCTGGTTGTTAGCTTTAATTCTAACAAACTGCAGCACTGGGCATTTCATTTAGGCTGAGGTGACCAAGAAAATACTCAAGGTCCTGAAAATACTCAAGGTCCTTGAAAATTTTATATTTCAAGTAGTGCGACCGTCTAGTTCAATGGAATAGGTTGCATTTTAACCCATTTAAACTGCATTATTCAAAACTGGATAGGCTCTCACTACAACATTCCAGTCAGATTTTTTGGGAATTTGCTACTTATAAGCTTACATATCTTTAGCAGTGACTATAATGTTATAAAGAAACACAGGACTTACAGAACTTTTTAAAGCAAAAGTGTCTTCTCTATATTTTTAGGATAACAAAAGTGATGATGAGGAAAATTGGGTTCAACTTTAGATGTAGTTTTGAAAAATGAAATGAAATTTAATAGTTTATAATTATATAAACTATTACAAAAACTAAGAGAAACACATTCTTAGGCATTTGTTTTCCAAATAAGATTACTGTAATTTGAAGGAAGGTTGGAGATCCATAAGTTACATATTCCAGAACAACTGAAGTATATAAACAGAAACAAAAGGTACTCAGTCTAGGAAAACCCAGCACAAATCATAGAAAAGACGCAACTGGTTTTATAAAGCTTTCACTTTGCTTAAACTGTGCTAATAGCAATAAAAGTGAAGAAATACATTTAAGTTAGATTAATTTTAAATTTAATATTCATCTTCACTTCTACAAGGACAAATTAAGCAAGCAAGAGAACTGAAAAAAGTTGGTTAATATGCAGTCAAATTGAACCAATGAATTAAGCAGTCAGTTTAAGTGTTCTCACATTGATGAACAGGGATGCTTTGACAGTTGTAAATTAACCATCTTTGCTTTATTTAATCCTATTTTTAAAAGTAAACTGAATTTTGCATGAAAGCACTTACTGAGCTTTATTTTGTAGCATTTATAACTGTTGTAAATAAAAATAACACATAAAACGTCTTTCTTTTGCAGGTAATTAGCCAATCAAGAGCTAGGTTTAACCCAAGTATCAGCATGATTAAGAAGTGTATTGAAGTTCTGATAGACAAACAGTACATAGAGCGAAGCCAGGCCTCTGCAGATGAATACAGTTATGTAGCATGATGTTGCTATCCTGCAGGTATGATTGTAAGGAGATCATTGCTGTCGCTGTTTGGTGTGTTCCTGTGGGAAGAGGCAGGCCTGTGCCTCCATAATTGGTCACTTGGCAGCCCCTGTTTTTCTGCTGTTTACAACATCACCAGTGCCATGTCATGAGCGTCAATGAAAATGCCTATAGATATTTCAAGCTCATGTCATTATGACATTTCTTAAAACTTTACTAAAAGAATGAGTGAAGTATTGCTGAGATGTGGAAATTTGGTTGGGTACCATGCTTTTTTTTTTTTCCTCCCCTTTCACGTTTGCAGTTGATGTTTTTTAATGTATCTTAAGAGAAAGTTAAAAAAAAAAAAAAAAAGAAAACCTAAATATTGTAATATGACAGATAACCTAATAATTGTATCTACATTAAAAAGAAAAAAAAAAGATGAACATGATACTGCTGCTTGTCAAATAAAAAAAATAAAGTTATATGATGTGTCTCTCATCATTCTAGAAATGAATATAACATTAATGTCTTTAAATATTCAAGCTGGAAAGACTAAAAATAATGTGTGCTCAGGTGTTGAATAACCTTCGAAGTATATCTGTCATAAGAAATCATTTATGTAAAACTCAATGACAGGTATGTTATGTTTGATGTGATTATAAAAAAAAACGACTTATGGTTAAGTGCACATCTCATTCTCTTGAGATGAGGCTAACTTCTTACATTATTACTGCCTGAAGGCCTAGTCTGTCTCTTAACCTCACAGTGGAGGAAGATGTTACAAGAGAAAACAAACAGATGTTTGAGGGAATTTAACTTGCATAATTCACAGATAGGAATGATTATTATAAATATTGAAGATATAGTTCAGTGGCTTGTGAAACCACCCAGTTACTGGGAAACAATATAGCAGACTGATTAATAATTGGAAAATGTTTTCTTTCCGTGATGTATTGGGTAGAAACAATCCCAGATAGATAGATAGTGGATGGATACCTGTGTTGTTTCCACATGAGCCCATGAAGCATTTTTCTTCTTTTCCCTACTAACTCATATCAGACGATAAATTAAACCATATTTTCCCCTGCCTCAGTTAGGTTTTTAGTTGTTTTGTCCTTGTGTTGTTCATGAGGGATAACATGGTGACCATTCACTCTCAGATAAGCAAAATATAATTTTTAAAAGTACTAACTCTATCACTGCAGATAATTGAAATTTAAGTTTATTGATAGTGTGAACACAGTTGAATGTCTGCTGCAGAAAAGAGCTTCCTCATGCTTATTCCTGCTATTAGTCACTGACAGGATAAATACGAACTTCAAATGCTCTATTTTCGCCAGTTTTTGAGTGCATATAGATAGATAGAAAGATTATTTCGATATTTTTGTAGATTTTTTTGATATTTAATCACCACTAGAAGTCCACAGATCAATATTTAATTTTAAAAGGAAAGAGCCTTTGGGAAGAGCTCTTTTCTTCTGTTTTCTATCTTTTTCCAGTTCTTCACTGTACGGACGGTTTGGCTTCTTTTTGACTCAGGTTGTTCCTGTCTCTTTTTTCTTACGTAGCACCACATTTGTATGTACTCTGGAGGGTATGGTAAACTTCCTGTGGTTAACTAGGGAATGCATCGTGAAGTGATAATGAGTTATTATGTGGATTTTGCTGAAGGCAAATGAAAGACAATAAACAACGAAGAGTACTAAACATTTATTCTGTATTTATGGCACTAAGATTCGGGTTTTTGAAATTAGGTTTATGTTTTAAAGAAATGGTTTTTGAATTGATCTTGATTCAGGGCAGGAGGTTGCTGTCCAAAGTGGTAGTTCAGAGTTGTACATGGATGTTTGAAAATAGCACACATACTTATAGTGTCACTAGATAAAGTAAATGAGAGGGATACTAGCATAGATTCACTACAGTGCCTTTTAATCTGTGTGTGAAAAAATTATGTGCCATATGAAAAATATAGCAAAAAAAAAAAGAATATTCTATGACATTATAAAAAAGAAAAAATATTGTGTGAACATTGAATCACTGAATCGTCAGATCCTTTCTCCAGAAAACAAGCCAGCAATGACACCAAAGCTGCTGAAAACAAATGTTTAGCTTGTAACTTGTGTATGAGTCAACAGACTTTACGTTCATTTGTTCATAAAAGGTTCATAAAAAATGTATTTAAATTTAGATTGCAGTAGCAACATTGTAAGACTTGAGTTTGAAAAGGCCCTGCTAAGCTTATTCTTAAAATCAACTCATAGACAAAACAGATACTTCACTGCTCTAGCCCAAACGTGTAAGATTTTAGCATTACCTTATCTCTGTATTTTTGCATACTTAAAACATCAAAAGTAATATTTTTTTAGATAAGAGTGCTGTTGAGTTGAGACATGTTTAGTGAGTTAAAAACATTCTTATATTTCAGCACTGTTGGCATCCGAGACAACATCTCTCATAATTATGCGCAAACTCGGTCTTTTCAGTGCCTCTTGGGAAACATGGCTATAGCTGGGAAACGTTTTAAATTCTGCGTTATAGCTCACACCTTCCCCCTAAGGGAGAAAGTAGTGAAAAGTCTCAGCCTTCTGTAGTTGGGTTAGGTCACTGAAGTCATTGTTGGCACACAATGATACAGCACATTGTGTAGTGCTACAACTTGGCAACTAAGTATGTCTGGAAAGCATCATTTCAAAATAAAAAGTGCTAATTAATATTATCAGGAGGGGAAAATTATAAGAAGAGATCTAAAAATGCCTTGAATTTTTAATTGCAGAAATTTTTTATTCATTGCAAGCCTGTTAACATCTATGACGCATTGTATATTGGGATCGACACAGCTGAGTCTGGAATCATGTTCTTTTAATACATGTCATATTTTTCTAAGATTAAAATGCATTTTACTTGTAGTGTTGTTCAGTATTGATAATTTTTATACTAACTGAAACTGTACTGCTATTATGCTTAAATTTGTCTCTAGACTGATTAGCTTATTCCAGCCAAGAAAAATACATGTGTATATTTTATTGTGCTCATACATGTAGTACTGCAAATACTATGGAAGGCACTTTACATTGACATAACACGAGAAACAGTTTTGAAAGTTGATAGTGTTACTTCTTAAATAAAGCTTTCAATGGGTATATCACTTTTCCAAATAAGGAGCAGAGAAGAGAAATTGATATATTTTGTAAACTGATAATTTTCAGCTATGATTAGAAATCCATTTCTTATCCTTCAAGTTAATTTTAAGAGCAAGCCTTACAGCATAATTCAAGTACATGGGTAGAATATATACTTTCTATCCTGGGGCAAGTATGTTAGGACTGTCCATGCACTACAAATATGATAAGCTCCTAATTAAGCTGAGATATTGCAGTCTACGAGAACATATTCTCCTGAAGCAGTTGTTCTTGAACTGATTATTTGGTCTTATTACAATAAATTGGAAGTTACCTCATTTTACATGTTTACAGTAAGCTATCCTGCACTCCCATGTTGGTAACAAAAGAGTTTTTGCAAGTTGCTGGGCAAAAGAAACTGCAAAACATTGGGTAGAATAATTTTATAACAGCACAAGACTTTACTAAACACAAGTGTGTGTTTATGGTTTTAAAGAGGTGAGGAAATATGACAATAAAAGTAACCAGACATGCAAGCGACTTGGAGCTGCATTTCTTATTCGCTATTTGATGGCGTTCACAATTGCATCAATAGGGGAAAAAGGCACCAGCCAGCACAATGAAAGAGGTGGGTAAGGAGGCTGAACAGCTGGACTTGTTTTTAGAAGTAATACATTTTTATTGTTGTTATACATCTTTGAATGGGTAAACATATGTATGTGATCGACAAGATTACTTTTTAGTCCAGTACTGATGATGACTTGTTACAGGTTTGGTGAAGAAGTCTGTTAGGATATTCAAAGGAGTACATTTGACATTGCTGTGAGTCAGTGCTGCTCTTCTCAGCCATTGCAGGAGCATACAGCACAAGATTTGAAAGTACCTTAGTCTCCTCTGTAAGTCCAGCCTTGCATATGCACCTGAGGAGAAAAGGACTCTGCTAAGCCGGAGCAGTAGTAAGAAGCAACTCAAGAGGTACTGGTAGTTGCTTCTAAAACAGTTCTTTAGGAAATTACTTTCTCCATTCATTCTTACACCTTCTTTATGACCCTTTTGACTCAAAGCTATTAAAGGTGAGTTAAGCAAAATTGAAATGCTCATTTGGTTGTCTTGACTCAAGTGAGTAATGATCATCTTGTATTAAGTTAAGGAATAAGGTTGTGTGCACATTACAAGTGTGTTATAATCTCAAGTAAAAACTTTACACTCAAACCATCAGTGAAGTAGAATCCCTAATGAATTTGCCTAGCCAGAAACCTCCTCTGACATTTTATTCTCAGGAGGGCTTTACTGACTTTGAGTCTGTAGAAAATAGAGTAGGATGGATGAAAGGCTTCCTAGTGTCTGCATAGCCAAGACATCAGTAGGCCTTGTTCTTAGCATAATCACTGAATGGTAAACACTGTAATTATCACCTGCTGGTGGAAGCTGGTTATTCTGATGTTGGTTGAACTATTTTTTTCAGCAGCGGTGAACAGAGGCACTGTACCTGCCAACAGTAAAGAGTGGCAGGTAAACTTGACAGGTTTGAAACTTGACAGGTTGCTGTTGCCTATCTTTTAGTACAAGTTATATCATCTATACTTTACTAATAAATATATAAGATTGAAATTGTAACAACTCTCAAGTTTTTCATGTTATGTTCAGCAGTTTCAGTCCACTTTCTGAAGATGTATTTGAGCTGTTCTCTCTATGCATGGATATGTTTTCCTTTCTTCTTTCCCACCAGCTTAACAAAATTTGTGATCTTTGGGAGGAAGAGACTTGAATTTGAGAGAAGACTGTATTATAGCCAAATAATTGTTAGATTCCAATAGATAAAAGCAGCAGCCTGGAACAATATAACTGTAACTCAAAATATTGTGTAGTCATCTGTGTATTTGAAGCCAGTTTCAGGGTTTTGTTTTAAGCAATGCACATTTGGCTCCTTCAGAATGGTGAGATATATGGAGTGAGGAGCTGCCTAGAACTAAGGGGAAACTGTAAGTAGACAGGTATGAACAGCCTGCAGCCTCTTATGCTTTGGAATTGGTTTTAGTGCTTCTGTGAGCTCAGGATGTAGTACATCCACATTCCCTTCAAGATTTGTTCTGTTTTAAATGAGAGGCTGTAAGTACTGCTGCCAGTCACTGTTCAAGAGCCAGGAGCCCTGACATTTCAAATCTTTCTTCATTCTTTCCTTGACCAAGAGAGTACCCCTATAAGGCAAGCACAGTCTAGTACTTCTCTTGGATGCGTACAAACCTCAATTGGCTTGAAGGTAAATTGGTCAAAAGCGGTGAATTCTTATAAAAAGCCTTGGGAAACAGATGTATTTTTCATTGCAGTGTTCAAGGGACTAAAAATCAGTATCTGGGACATGGGATCTGTATGTTAGTTGTGAGGATATTCCTGTGGAAACTTGGGATGTGGGTATGGTTCCCTTGGGATGAAGAAAGCAGAAGGCTTGTTTTATGTAAGAGGTTCCAGTCAGTGGACTGGTACACAAACAATAAGCGGTCTGCATATCGGTTCAGAACAAAAGCACAGATGACCAGAACTGTATACGCAAACTTCATCCTCCTATTACTGGCACCCTTAATAACCAGATGTGATAGCTAATAATCCACTTACCAGTATTAAATGAGTCTTCATTTGAAGTGTAAGAGCATTTAAGTTTAGGGGCCATCTCCTGATCTAGAGACTAAGAAAGACTTGGAAATTGGGCTTTCAGAACTCCCTTTTTGGATTTGCACATCTATTCTGCCTGACTGCCAGGTGAAACCGTGGAAGTGAATCACGAATCTCAGCCTCATCTCAGAGTTTCCAGGTGAAATTCTCTCTCCCTCAAGTGGGTGTCTGCTACCACATGCTTTAGTGCATTGGTAATGATGTATGTAAGCCTTACTGTAGCCACAAATTGAAGGGAATACATGTACACCCTCAAAGCATGTGCTACTTAAAATCTGAGTCATAGCTGTGAATCAGAAACGTGCTCATTGCAGCTGATGAAAGAAATAACATTCCTGTTGAGAACAACGGTAGTCTTCACCTTCCATCTGCAAGTAAGTAGATTGTAGCCTTAAGAAATCTCTACCATTGAGAAGATCCCACAAATTAATACCTATCATCCATTTCTGAGTAAAGTAACTGAGAGGTTGTGGAAGTTGCTCTTCCTCAAGAAGCCCATCTTCCTCAAGGCAGTAACCTTGCCTGTTTTGGATGTCCTCCCTCTTTAAGGGCATTGGATATTTAGTTTAAGAAAAGTGTATTCTAAAATACATGCACGTTGTTTGACAGATAGGATGGAGGAGAAACGGCTTGTGCCACTGAGTGATACTGCTACTGACTAAAGTAGGCAGGGGCAAGTGGGGACAAGTGCTCTGGTCCCGAGTGACAGTCTGGCAGTTAGGACAACAGAGTGTGGGCTTTTGCATGTGGATTGACAGACCCTCTTTATTCTTTCCCACACCCAGGCACAGCCTTTGAAATTCAGACCTGACAGGAAGAGCTGGAATATCTGCTTCCCTCCCCGTGCAGCTCCCGAGGGCTGCCTGTCTCGACAGGCCTCGCTCCCTGCCTGTTTCCGGGTGGAAGGCCCAGCAGTGCGGGTGCTGAGGGCTGTGCCCTGATGTGTGCCTGTGCCGTGGTGGTAGGGGCTTGGGGGAATGATCCGTGTGGTCTTTGTTCTCAAACAGGGGCAAAGATCATAAATAATGCATAAAAATGCCAAGAAACACAAACATGCCCTTTGTGACTATATATCCCCGGGTGGCATCTACCAAGCATTTCCGTGTGGCTTCATGATGCAGCTCCATTGCACAAGTTTGAGCAGATTAAATTTGCTCTATAACTTGTCTTGCACTTCATCAGAAGTTTCCATGGGATAAAGCTCTTCACAGTTTCTTTTGAAGTGGCCGAGGAAACGAGATTGCGTGGCACTGACAGTGAAAATATGCCTGGTAGAGTTGGTGCTTTATGCACAGACTTGCTTTTGCCTTTTTTTGATTGGTTCTTAAGTCCTATTGTAAGATACAGTCTTTGGAATTCCAAAATGTATTATCAAGAAGTATAGTTTAAAGTGGTTTTCTTTTTTTTTTTGGTGGGATGTTTAGTTCCCACATTCTGCTGATAGAACCTCTGGGTTTTTCATCTTTCAGAACTTCCTTCCACACTGCTGGCACATATCAGTAGCAGTGCAGGCCTGGCTGAGATCCATACAGGAAAATCACTTCTCTTTCTGGGGGCTGGTCTGCCTGTGGGCACCCTCTCACTAGGTGGAGATCTTCTCTCTTGCCATGACCTTCTTGGGTACAAAAACCATAAATATGTACAAACACAGCAATTATTCCATATTGTGCCTTCCTTTGTTTTTCTTTCTTTTTTTTTTTTTTAATCTGTATATCACACTTTTCTATGCCTCTGTCTGTTTTTGTAGCAAGTGGTTTGACCTAACTTTCCTTATAAAGTGATTTTGTTGTTGTCATGCTCATGAGATCTCTGGGATACTAAAACCAGGCTTTCCTATATTCATCATTGGTAATTTCTGATAGACTGCTATTTTGCACGTTAATTATAAAACTATAAAATCACATTAGATCCTGCCCATGCAGGTCAGTGTTGGTATCAGTCCTACAGAGCACTGCAAACCATCAATTAGTCCTTCACACGCTACAGAGAAATATTTTGAAATAACTTTTTGTTGTCCTTAGAAATCCTTTGGGGGTTGTTTTGTTCATTTTTGTGTCTATAATGAAGTGTGTTTCATTGCAATGCTTGTGAAAACCTGCTCTAAGCTACAGAGCATGGACATGTGTAAACTCCTTTTGAAACCACCATCCATACCATGGTTTACGCAACAGTAGTTATGTTCAATAACAACAGCACTAAAACCACCATTTGTGATGGATGGGAGCATGGTGGAAGAGAGACATCCTTCCACTCTTACTTTCACATAGTGAGATTAATTTTGTAGAATCATCAGCTGATTGGGAAAATGTGGGAAAGGTGGCAGAAAGCTATTGCACCTGCTTGGGTCCATTTCAGCAGGCTGTTCTCATCTATCCTGAAGCCACTTGTAAAATTCAGTTCCCCTGCTGTGGGAACTTGGGTGCTTTTTCCTATAAGAACACATTTTAAGGAATCTCTGCTTTTATTAGAAAGTTTCCAGCCCTAGAGACTGTGAAGCAAAACACATTCCTTTGAAAAGGTCAAATATTGGGAGGTAAATGTGAAGAAATTAAAATGTATTGTTTCTCATTTGCTAGCATGGGGGGGAGGGGGATAGGTGGCACGAGTGTGTTGCAGCAGCAGGAGCTCAGCTGCAGCTGTGAGCTGGGCAGCACTGCCGTGGCCATTCCCCCTGACCCAGCACAGAGCCTCTGCTCATTCCTGGCTGATGGGATTCAGCTGGTTCCCAAAGCAGCAACCATCTCTTCCTGTTAGCAGCATGCTTGAGGAGAGGAAATGCTCTTCAGTGCGGAGTTGCTGTTTTGGGGATAGTTTAGCAAGTCTGTGGAGTCCAGCAAGGAGAATAGGAGAGCTTTGAGGGCATGGAACATAAGGATACAGTGAGAATTAAATTTGTGCCCAGACACTTGAGAGCTGGGATGAGAGTGCCACTGCCATTATCTTATGGCTCTGTGGGTGGCGATGTGGGTTGAAAGTGAGAACCCTGCTGGGATGCATGGCTGCTGAGATAGGAAGCTGCAACCATTTAGCAAATTAGGGTGGGAAGCTAAAAAGGGAAAGAAGCTTTGCATCTCTGTCAGATGCCTTCTCCAAGCAAGGATATGATAGGCTGCAGGAAAAAGTACCTCACTTTTCTACTGGAATCCTACTGGAGATGAGGATTGTTTTCCCAGGAAGAGGAAGCTTGGGGAGCACTGCAGCCTTCAATCCTTCTCTTGCCAAGACAAAGCGGTACAAAGGCTGGGAATAACAGTGGATGCAAGGTTATTCATAACCAAATCACTGCTACAGAATTGCGGAGTGGCTGAGTTTGGAAGCACTTCTGGGTCCATCTGACAGGGTGCCCAGGCCCAAATTCAGGAGGCTTCTGAAGGTCTCCAAGGAGGAGACCCCCATAGTCTCTGGGCAGCCTATGCTAGTGCTCCAGTGCCTGCACAGCACAGAAGTGCTTCCTGGTTCCAGAGGGAATCTTCTGTGTTCCAATTTGTGCCCATTACCTCTTAGAATCATAAAATCATTAAGGTTGGAAAAGACCTCTAAGATCATCCAGTCCAACCATCAGCCCATCCCCACCATGCCTGCTAACCCACGTCCCTCAGTGCCACATCTCCATGTTTCTTGACCACTTCCATGGATGGTGACTCCACCACCTCCCTGGGCAGCCTGTTCCAGTGCCCAACCACACTTTTGGGAAATTTTTTCCTAATATCCAGCCTGAACTTCTCCTGGCACAACTTAAAGCCGTTATGTCTTGTCTTACTGCTAGCTACCTGGGAAAAGAGGCTGACTCCCACCTCTGTTTACCCAGAGCTGTGTGGGATTTTAGGTGGTTTCTGATGATTGAGCACAAGAAACATTTGGACAGCTCTATTTCATTTATGTCCTCATTAGGGTGGTTTATGCCTAGCTTTTGATCTAGCTAAATGCTTAAGCTCATCAGGCTTGGCTTTTACAGCATGCATTTATTTTTAGGAATACCTGCTCTTGCTTTTGCTGAGATAACTGCTGGGAGTTATCTCCCTTATGTGGGAGGTTACCTCCTATGACAGTCTTTACTTTCATTTTGGATATTACTAGGATATAAACTACCATTAGCCTGCTCACCAGCATCTGCCAGATGCCTGGCTTTATCTCTAGAGCAAAGTTCAGTTTACATGTAAACACCTCTGTAAAAAGACTGATGCTTTTGAGCATAGACCAACAGATCTGTTGAGAACACTGACTTGCTGACTGGATAGCTCATTCAGCTCAGTATACAAAAAGTTGATTTTGGCATCGCATTTAGGGTTTTTGCCCTTAATATATTTGCCCTCATTTATCAGTAGTGAATACTAATTTCTTAACAGCATGCTGTTAAACAGAGCAACTCCTCATGTTATCTGCTGTTATGCCCACTACTGGGCCACTGCCTTCTTTTGAACTGGTCTAAGGAAGTCCAACATTTCTTCATCTTTGCAGCCTTTCCAGTTTTTTTTTTTTTGTTTTTTGTTTTTTTTTAAGTGGAATTCTTCATTTCAGCAGTCTTGCAGGGTAATTTAGGTTTCACTCTTGCTTCAGTGTTCCTCTGTACCCTATTGCCTTAAAATATTATCGAACAGCTAGAAACAAAACCTGTAGTGATCTTGAACTAGCTCTGGGCACCACTGATAAGAGTCTGGGCCCATCTTCATTGCACCCTGCCCTCAGGTATTTATAGGCATTATTAAGATTCTTCCTGAGCAAGTGGGGCTAAATTGTCCCAGCTCTCTCAGCTTTTCCTCATCATCCTTGTGGCCCTTCATTGGACTCTTTCCAGTATGTCCTGGTCTCTCTTGTCCCGAGTGCCCCAGAACTGGACATAGGTCTCCAGGTGTGGCCTCACCTACGCAAAGTAGAAAGGATCACTTCCCTATGGTAGAAGGGTAGGGAAAGACAGTTCTGAGATGTAGAGTTTTATGAAACAGAGAAATAGACAGGCACAGAGCTGGCAGTATAGAAAAACTTGCTGTATTTGGGGGGGATGGGACTTTCAGACATTGATTTTCTATAGAACAGGAGAAAACCATAACCTACAACCTGGGCAGTTTGTAAGCTTATGCAGGTACCAAATGAGAAACTTGGTGTTTGATTCCCTATAACTTCTTACTTTCCTAATATCCTCTCTCCCTTAACCCAGACCCCAAACATTCTCCGACTTTGTGGGGAGTATCTGTTGCTGAGGGATTTTGTTGAAAAGAAAGGGCTCCCCAGCTAAGGATGATGCATGTAGGGTGCAATTTGAGATCTAAACATGATGTAGTGAAGAGACAGGAAATAGTGAAACTAGCGAGAGTTCCAGGTGCAGATGTTAAACTTTCTTTCCAAATTTCAGAAATGAGTCAGCAGTACCATGTGTGAATCCCACATGTGTGTGGAGAGGAGTGGGCAGGAGGGAGTGGGAGAAGCCCTGAAGCGGAGGAGCAGCCGGGCGTGGGGCCAGGGCCCTGCACCTGCAGTACGGCTGGAACTGCACTGCAGTGAGTCAGTGCAGGGAGGGAGCGGTGGCAGCAGAAAATGGGAGTCATCAATCCTGCCATTGGGAGCCCAGCGCTGCACTGCCTAATGCTTCCTGATCCCTCCGACGTTCCTGTCTGAATGTTGTTTGCTTTTCTATAATGTCTTTATGGGTTTGGTGGTTGCTTATCTGTTCCTATCTGGTGGCAGAAGCAAATCTTAAGAGAAAAACTCTCAATGTCAGGCTCCAATAATCAGGTTGGAATACTTAGGACAATTGATGAAGGTTTTGACCAGTTGCTTTACAGAATAATTTTTTTCTTTGTCTTAGAACCATCTGCATTTTCAAGACACCAGAGCTGAAATAGCTTTCAGTGTTTCGAAACCGTATGGCATTTTGGCAACTGCATCCCGGGGCACATCAAGCACGGCGCTGCCAGGGCAGTGGTTGTCCCACTCTGCACTGCGCCGGTGCCGCCTCACCTCAAGCACTGCATGCAGTTTGGGCACCACAGCACAAAGAGGATATAAAACTATTGGAGAGTGTGCAAAGGAGGGCCACGAAGATGCTGAAGGGGCTGGAGGGGAAGATGTATGAGGAGCGGGTTTGCTCAGCCCAGAGCAGAGGAGCTGAGGGCAGGCCTCATGGCAGCTGCAGCTCCTCACAGGGAGCGGAGGGGCAGCACTGAGCTCTGCTCTCTGTGACAGCGACAGGGCCCGAGGGAACGGCATAGAGCTGTGTCAGGGGAGGGGCAGGTGGGGGTTATGGAAAGGGTCTACACCAGAGGGCGGTGGACACGGAACAGACTGCCCAGGATAATGGGCACGGCCCTGAGTGCCGGAGTTCAATGAGCGTTTGGACAAAGCTCTCAGACATTGGGTTTGGGTTTTGGGTGATCCTGTGTAGAGCCAGGGGTTGGACTCAGTGACAGATATGGGTTCCTCCCAAATGAGCTGATTCTATGAATGTCAGCATAATAAAGCAGTTTTACCAATATCTGCACAAAATCAGCTTGGCTGTGAGGTTTTTCTTGTGCACAGGAGAGCTGGCACTGAGCATGGTCAGGCAGTGCCTCTGGTGCCAGTGTGTGCTGTGCGTGCAATGCTGGGGCCTCACTGTTCCAACTTTGGGTAGTGTCTGCTACACTACCTGATTTTCTTTTCTTTTTTTTTCTTTCTTTCTTTTTTTTTTTCTGAGGAGAGGAAATACTGCTCTAATGCTGTCTTGATTCTATCTGAGTTGAAAATACATTAATCCTTGAGATCTGAAGTGGAAAATAAGAGTTACAACTTTTGAAATTAATTAAATATAAAATCCATTTAGTGGAGATGCTTGTTTTTCAAATTTAATAAAACAAAAATGTCTCTCTGCTGCTCTGTTTCTTCAGAACACTCAAGAGCATAATCCAACTAAAGTTCAGATGCTGCTGAGGTGCCCATGGCCAGGTAGTGGTCTGAATTTTTTTAGGGGATTGTGTCATAGCAATTAGTGGTTGCAGCTTCAGATTGTGATTGGATCTTTATTTTTACTTGGATTTTTAACTTCATCACTATTATTGTAGATAAAAGAAATGCAAAATCTGGAGCCCATTTTCACAAGGAGTGAGGTTAAAACATACACGCGCAATTACTTTCCCTGAAAAATAGTTTTACAAAAGACATATGGACGCTAAGTACAGTAAAGTGCCCTCAGTGTGATACAGTAAGCGGAGCAGGAAATATTTTATACCCGTCCTGAGGAAGTGATTTTGTAGTGCTGATGAAAGGCTGAGGTACGTTCAGAAGGAGAATCAGAGAGGGTTCCTGGTTTGGTGGGAGCCCTGGATTCCTTTATGTTTGGCAGCAAGGTGTCAACAACAAAATCAGAGAGGACTCACTCCCAAATTAACCTTTAGCTAGTGATCAGAGTGTGTCCCTGTAGTGGAAATGCTGAGTCATGGCTTGAAGCAGTGATGGAGCACCTGGTGGGAAGGCAGGGCCAACCCAGGGGAGCTCAGCTGCATGCAATGCACCTGAGTGACTGGAAGGGCTGGAGCCAGGGTCCACCCCTTCCCAGACCTTATTTAAGGGTTGGCAGTGGAGGCAGAGGCATCTTGCTGCAGATCCTTGCCTACCTGAGGTCTTCCAAAGGTAAGTGCCTTCTTTCCTTTGTTTCTGTGCCCATGGCTGCTGCATTTGAGCATATTCTCGCCTGCTGCAGCCTTGGGCTTTGCTCCTGTGCTGTCATTGCTGTGCTTTCTACAGCATTACACTCTGTAAGAGACTGATTGGAATTGCCTGGAGCTTGTGCTTCCTGGCCATATTTACTGACCGCTAGGCCATCAAATATGAGGGGCACAGCTGAAGATGGCTCTGTTTCCAAAGGAAAGATTTGCCATCCATATGTTTTACACAGTATACAGTTCTGATGCTTACTCCTTTGGGCTGAGCTGCTGAGGGGCCTTAAGCAGACCCCAGAGCCTGCTCAGCATCTGGGGCTGCTGCGGTTTGGATATGTTTAGAGAGGGGACAGCACCAGGCTGGGAGCTGCAGTAATGTGCCTCTTGGTGGACCTTTCAGCATCACAGTTGTTGCTATCAGATTCAGCCTGATGTTAGAGCACAGTATTTTAATTTTAAATAAACCTTGGCCTAGTAAAGTCAGTCAGAGAAGCAGGGATTTGTTTTTGTTTTTTTCTTGGTAACCTGCAGCAAAGATCTTGAGCAAATTTTCATGGGCAAAATCCTCACTGTTGGATTAGTGCCCTCATTCAATCCGAGCTTGCAAAATACCGACCATAGGCAGAGCTAAACTCACAAAGTGGAGGAGATTGTGATAAAGCTAAATGTAGTGCAAGCACCAGGGGAAAAATATCTGCAATCCTCTTATGTGGTTATTAATACAAAAATGTGCACATGTGAAACCAGGGGTGTCTTAGAATAGGTGGCACAGGGAACTGCCAAGAGAACAGCCTGTTCTGGGGGGTGCTTTGCTTGGTATTAGTTGCAATGTTGTAAAAAGTTATTATTTCAGGGCTCCCTGTGCAGCAAGCTGATACCGAGCATGTTGGCTGTTCTCTCCTTCCCACAGCTCCTTTTGCTGTCCCCCTCCATTTGCACATGGACTGTGGCACCTCCATCTTCACCATAGCCTCCCTGTGCCAGCACCAATGCAAACATTTGGAATTGGATTTAAAAGCCTTAAGGAGTGCAACCCCACCTTCTGGTTTCCTTCTTCAGTGCTTACTCAGTGGCACCTGCATCCCTATTTATCAAAAATGATAGCATTAACAATGGTTGGTCCCCCAGCAGGAGAGCAGCCTGCTGCAGCAGTAGGAAGCTGTTTGAGGGACCCTGGTGAGCCAGCACAGTTTACATTTCAGGCTGTTCCAATTAGTGTTAATGTCCTTTCCCCTGCCATGTGTGGAAACTTACAGGTGAGGAATGATTTTAATTATGGTTAAATTGCATCTTGTTTGTGGGGCTGAGGTCAGTGATTATACTCAGAAGACATAATGAAATCAACATGCATAAAATAGTGGGAGAAAATGAAAACCTATGGGAGAGGAGCTAGAGGGGAAAATAGAGGGTACGAAGATGAATAGCAGAATGAATAATGTCAGATTTGCAAAACCACGGTAATACAGGTCTGTCAGTCTTTGCTGAGGATGCAGACTGCATGGATGAACCTGAGCTCATCCTGTTGCTGGAGTTAGTGCGAGCTGCAGTGCTGGAGTTGGCATTGTTGCATGCTGCCTTGCTTCTGCTGATTTGCAGCAGGTTCTGTGCTCACACTAAGAACTGTCCTTAAGCAAGAGCTTGGCACCTGAGCCCAGCAACGTGGCAGGAGGGCTGCAGGTGGTAGGGGAGCTCCTAAAGCATGCACTGGTCTCAAGGGTTGTGCTTGGATTTAGAAAGAGTTGAAGGATGAGTATAGCCAGCAGGGAGAGAGCATAGGGATATTTCAAAAGCTGTGGTAAGAGTGGTTGGGTGAACCTAAAGGAGTTAAAAACTGAATAGTAGGAAGACTTTCCCTACCATGACTTCTAACAAACTATGCAGCAGCATTGCAGTTTTCTGGGATACTAAAACTAGAATGTAGCAAGCAATAGGAAATATGATTCAGAGAAGCACTGGGGAAGTGCAGGGTTCTGTTAGCCTGAAGACTTCTACCGTTTCTCATTTCTTTTGGTTGAGATGGAGGAGAACATCCGCAGGGCCCTGAGGAGCTTTGTTCTTTGTCCTTAGCAGGAATTAAAAGCAAGATAGGAAAAGAAATTGGATTATGTTTCAAATAAAATTAGGCTTGTTTGTGTTTCTAAATGAGCTGCAGAGCGGTTGCAGTTATTTTCTAGCACTCAATTATTTTCTAAATCTCTACTGAAAGCAAGGGCTCTCTGGTTTAATGTCTTAGGTTTTGTTCTGAGTAGGCAATTCATAATCATAAGCAGTTTTGCATTTATAGCAAACTTTGAAACTTTGGTATGTGGGAACTTTATAATTTATTTTTGTTGAATTAATATATCCTTTTATCTGGATAAAAATTCTATTATTTAAACAGCATACGCGATCCTTTTTTGATGTTATGAGACATCTGTCTTCAGAAGTCTGTAGCAGAGATGCTTATACCTGAGCTTGTCATCTTCTGCTCTCATGTAGTCAATAGCAAAAAGCTTCTACTTTATGGTGTGCTCTGAGCTATTCTGACTCTTTTCAGAGAACAAATGCTCTTGCGATGCTATTGACTGCATGGATTTGTGCCAGCAGGAACATTGAGTCTGGTCAGGTTATGTGTAAGCATCTACAGTTCTGTAGATGAATCTTGCCCTAGGCCATAGGGGATGCTATGAGTGAGAAGCAAGTTTAGGCCCAGAACTTGTCAGGAAAAAATCTTAGTCTGTTTGTACTGAGGTCAGGAATGTTTTGAGCGTGAGCAAGGGCCAGGAGCAGATATGGAAAGGCAGTTCCTCAGGATGCGCTAAGAGGAGTGCTCTTCTGAGATAGGCAATGGAAGTTGGACGTCTGGGAAGAAGATAGTGAGCTAAAGGACAGAACCTGCCCCACAGATGGCTAATGTTGGGAATCCTTAACACAGCTCAGGCTACCGGAGCTTTGATTAGTGCAGAATAAAGCTCTGCCATCTGAGCTAATGGAATAATGCAATTAGGAACAGGTAGTCATGATCAGCTCATATCTTTGAAGGGGCTAACTGTCCAAGTGCCACCAGCTGTGTCAGACGCGGTGTGGCCATGCATCCCAAACCTGCCTGACCACGCATTGCTCCATACCTGCACCACCACTCGAGAGGGGGGAACAGCTCTGCAGGCAAATCAGGAAGGGTGGGAGCAGGGGAGAATATGGTGAAGGTCACACTGATGACTGCTGGGGAAATGATTGGTAAGGATTATTGCTCGCTGGCTGTCTTGGTAAAGAACTACAGAGTAGGAGCCAGGCTAAAAAATGATAGTCATAATAAAATGAAGTGGATTTTCAGAAATGAGTAAATAAGTTGTTAAACTCGTTGCTTAAGGGATATTGTGACCGCCAAAAGTGTGTGTGGCTCAGAAGGAGACTGGACAAGTCCATGGAAACTGGTTAAGGACTAATTCCAAGGAGGGCACATCCAGCTCAGGAGGTCCCTGGGAAGGGCTGGAGGCAGTAGAATGCTGGCAGCAGTACATGGAGTTCTTGCACTGTTCTTCTCTGGTCCAGTCTAAAGCTTAAGGAGATAAGATGTGGGGTTAGATGCACCTCTGTACAGACTTCTTACAGCTATTGTCAGCATTCTTTCTCTTGTGGAAAACCATTCAGTCTTCCTTAATTTGATGCTTTTTTTTTCCAGAGGAACTTTTCATGTTTACAATAGTATAGAACCATATTTTATTTCCCTGTTATGCTGTAACAGTTTATTTGTTTTGTTAGGCTTACTCATGTTTATTTTTAAAACAAGATATTCATCTCAGGGGGAGAAAACTCATGAAAAAAATGATTTATGCTGAAGCACTCCTAAAGTACAAAACCAGATCTCCCAGAAGGTGTACAAGTAACTTTAACTTGCTGAGATCAGACTTTCATCTTGCTTTCCAGAATGAGCTACAAAGAGCTGTTTCTGCTTCATTTTAAATTATTTAAAATGACCTCAGAAGACTTTTGGCATTTAATAATTGAGTTTGTCCTAAAAGCTGATGAGCAGCAACTCTAAGAGTACACTTGTGTTGCTTACCATGCCTTGAATTAATGGCACAGAACATGCCAGACCTCTTTTGTGGGAAGTGCAGAGAATTACAATGGGCATAATAAATACAAGAAACTTGAGTTTTACCAACTATTGTTACTTTAAGGGGAAAGAAAATGACTTGGAAGATTCTGTTTATGTTCTCCAATTTTCTGAGGGTACTTTTTTAACCCTCAGGTGATGGGAGAGGAGACATTAATCACGAAGAAGTGCAGATAGCTACACAATGGAAAGCACATGGGTGTTCTTTGCTTTCATGATCAGCAGCTCTAGATAGAGGGGCTGATGCAAATCTACCATGGGTATAAGATCTAATTAGGAAAGTTGTTACCTTGAGGCACTTCTGTCTCTTCTATTCCTTATCCAAAGGGAAGTTCACTTGCAAAGTGCGCATTACTTTCATTTGCTCTGATGAGAGGAATTGAACTTATCTTTTCCTTTTGTGTTGGCCTGGATTCATGATCATGAGGCAGGTGAACATGAGCCTGGTGCCCAGCTGACCAGATGTGCATCTGGTCAAAGCACACCTTGCTTTTGCAGCCTTCGGCTTTCAGTCTCCTAGCCCTCTCCAATGAGGAAAGCAGAATGGAGGATCCCAGAGATGGCCATGGACCTGTGACATGTGAAGACTGATAGCAGAGCTGGAGCACGTCGCCTGGCCTGGGGGTCAAGTCTGCGGGTCAGCATCATTCATCTGCTTTCACTGTGGGAGGAGCTCAGTGGAAGATCTGTTTTTAATATTTCTGAATGTGCTGTGTAATTGTCATTATGCAGCTACAATTGTATCATGCTGGACAACTGTCTCAAAAACTGTTTCTGAACTGCCAAAACTAAGCCTGTGTTGCAGAGATGGTGGGTACTCACAGAAAGCACTGCAGGCACTGGGATATATGTTTTGGATAAGCAAATAAATGCTCTGCAAGGTGCAAAATTCATTGACAAGTGAGATGCTGAGAGTCTCCGATCGGGCATTTAAAAAAAAATGTGCTCTCAGCAGTCCTGGCTGTCATCCTTCTCTGCTTCAGATGCTTACCAGGATATGGGATGATGATAGCAGCTCAGCTCAGAATTTGTTGAGAGGAAAAGCACTCTGATGCTGTAATAAATTTTTCATAGAAACAGTATGAAGTCACTAACACTGCACCTGGTGCAAAGGCCAGTAGTGTTATGTAAGTAGGGTTTGTTCTGTGTGTGTGTGGAGTGAGCATTTGGGAAAGGCACAGCTTCTGCATGGGTGGGCATGTGTGAAGGGCTTTGCCAAAGGAAGCTTTTTGGGATTTTAAATACAGTGATAGAAACAATGGTGCTTGTACTACAGTAGGAAGAGAAGGAACTGCTACAAGTTGTGCCAGGGAAGATTCAAGCTGGATATTAGGAAACAATTCTTCTCTCGAAGAGTGGTCAGGCACAGGCACCCAGGGAAGTGTTGGGGTCACCATCCCTGGAAGTGTTCAAGAAACATGTAGATGTACTACTTTGGGACATGGTTTAATGGGCAATATTGATGGTAGGTGGATAGTTGGACTTGGTGCTCTTAGAGGTCTTTTCCAGCCTTAATGATTCTCAGATTCTGTGATTCTGCACAATGGTAACACATTGGTTTTAGCAGCAAGGAGAGCTGTGCAAGTGCTCAGGCAAAGTAAGTGAGTTGCAGATCTGAAGGAAATTAAACACAAAAAGCCAACATAAATATGTACTTCTTAAGAATTAGAAGCTATTCTCAAAGAGTGGAATGAGCCCGTGGCTGTAGTGATAGCGGATAGTAATGTATCTGTGAGAACTGACACCTTGAGAAATTACCCACTGTGTGAGGGCTCAGAAGAGTGTGCACTGGGCGCTGTTTTCATCTGCTGGCACTGTTCTGTACTAATTCCCACAGGCCATGCTGTACAGTTCGGAAGTGAGGGAAAGAGAAGCAAACCATATCTCCAAAACAGTAGTGCTGTGCTGGAAAACAGGTGTTTATCTCTCCCTTTCCCATTCCCAGGGATTTGTTCCCAGACAACAACTCCTGTCTGATCAGAAGCAGGCACCGAAATAAGCAGCGAATGTGCGGGGTGAGCGGGTCCATCTTCAAAGCACAGCGCCCTTGCAGTGGCAGCAGATGCGGGGTGGAAGCAGAGGCCAGGTCCCTGCTCTGTGGGGCTGGGCTGGGCCTGGTGCCTCGCAGGGCTGTGTGGGGAGCTGCCCTTCTGCAGGCTGTTAGTGCTGAGCCAACTACCCATGGACTCCCGAAGTTAACTCTTGAGAAGGTCTGACTTGTCATTTTCTGCCTGTGTGTTATAGAGCACGCTTTGTACATTACTCTCCTCCTTGAGGTAGGTTGGGAGGAGTGTGGACTTGATACACAGAGATGAAGCAGGTGCCACCATCACCGGGTGAGACCTGCCTGTGTCTTGCTGAGCTCTTGCTTTCTCGCCAATTTTATTATTCTTTATATAGCCATATCAAACAAGTTGGCATAACAAAAAGGAACTGAAGTCCAAGAAATGGGATTGCTCATCCCACGGAACCCTTGCTTTGATTCCAGCTCGCCCACCCATCCACTACTTTTGTGTTTTCTCATTTTGATGCAGCAAGCAGGCTGAGGTTCTAGCTTAGTCCAAAGAGAGGAAGAAAAAGGAGAAGAGCTTAAAAACAAACAAACAAAAAAAACCCCACCACTTGCTTAAGCAGGTCCTAATGCCCTCAGGTCACTGAGATACCAGGTACTTCTCTAGTTTGACATAACGCAACCTAGTTCAGGGACTTTTGGCTTTGCTGATCTGTATCTTGCAGTTCAGGCTATTTCCCTCTGAAATGCATTCGGACCACTGAATTGCGGAGAGCCCCTTCCTCTCTAGTACAAGTTTGGCACTGTGAAACATCCTAGACCAACTCTTTGGAGGCAGTTGTGATTAGCAAAGTCTGATAGCTCATGCTTTGGAAGAGGAGGTGAGCACTGGCTGCCTGACTTTGTAGAAGGGAAAGCAATCCTTAAACAGAAAGCAAGATGTTCTCTGTGTTATTTAAAAAAAAAAAAAAACAAACAAACCAAAAACAAACAACAAAACACCTGAAAGCACTACAGTAAGCAAACTAGAAAAACTTACAGCAGATAACATGTAGCAGGGTAACACTCATGTGGGAGATCAGACCTCTTTGATACTGCCGAACAAACACAAGCCATAAAAACCGTCTGGAGTCATTGAGAGCAGGTTTACTGATTACCCAAAGATATGAGTATTTGAATTCTCTCTGCTGGTGTCATTCTGATTATGCATTACTGTAGAGCTTTGGAAGCCATAAAATGATCTTATATAAACACAAATGAAAAGCAGAAGGTGCTGTAAGTCACTACTGCAGTCACACTTCATGGGACAATCTGGAATTCCTCAGCTGGAGCCCCAGATTTTGCAGTCGTAGTGATCTCAATACCCTGCAAAGGGTTACTTAAAATATTCAAATGTAAAGATATGTGGTTAATTTGAAGCTACGCGTAGTTTAAGCTGAATCATTTACTTTCACATGATTTGTATCATACGGTCTCTAGGTTGTCAGGTTTTTTTTACATCTGCAGTAATTCTGGATATAGGTAACAAAAAGCCGCAGGGCACTGGAGTACTTGCTGTACTGAAGCATGTAGCTTAAGGGAAACTGTCATTTTTGGAACATGGACTGCTGCAGGGGACAGCCAGCAGCTGGAAGCCACGCTCCGTAGCTGGCTGCTCCTGCGTAAATCACAGACCCACGCAGTATTGCATGCTTTGTGCTATCCAACAATAACAGACAGAATGCCAGAAAGTGAATGTTGCACGCTGCGGCTGGTTTGTGGGCTTCGAGGTCTTCCCAACCTGCTGTAAATGATCACTTGGGAAATAGTTAATAAATTGGATATACACCAATGATTTTAGGCTTTGGGATAAGCTGGGAAGAAATATCCAGGTGCGTGCCTCCTTTGCTTCTCTTTGTCTATAGATACAGGAATACCTTAAATTGGTATATACGTAGTTCATATGATGTTGTAAGACATTCACAGCTGTGTTTTTTGCTGTAACTCATGGATGAATTGTAGGAATCCTGTCTGTTGTGGTGGTCTCACGGCCCAGACCCCTTCTAGTTTCTAACAGAAGTAACCACCAGTGTAAATGACATCAGATGGACCATTTCCTGATTGCATTATATTCATCTTTATTTTCCATGTCCTAATCACAGATTTCACTACACTAGTAGTCTTTTTATCAGTTGCTACTCATTCTCCCTCTGATTTTCTTCATGTCCTACTATTATTGAAACTAGACAGCCAGAACTGAGCTATTGCTGTTGAAGTCAACACGAGTCTACCAGTTGAGCCAAAATTCTTACCTAAGCATCCTGCCTTAATTTATGCTAGCTTCCTTGCCTCCAGGTGGAGTTCTGTATGATTGCCAAGCTAGGCAAACATCTGTTCTGCACCAAAAAGGAGAAGTTTTTCTCCTGTCTGCTCCCATCCTTCTATCTTCTCCTGTGTCCTGTCCTGCTGCCTGCCAGGCACTGGCTGCTGCCACTCCCTTTCAAGAGAGTGTCTGCTGGTTGCTGGGTTAATTTTCTGTCTTGTTAGTGAATGGGTATTCTGATGTTGGGGCCCAACAAGCACTGGAGCCAGTGCAAAACAAGAGAGCAAGAGAAGACGGCAAAGAATGGGTGTTCAGGTGGAGGTTTTCAGCACTGTGGGTCGTGAGACCAGCTCAGACTGCCATCAGCCTTCGCCTTCAGGTCTCCAGAGACTCACTGCAGCCCTTGCACGGTCCTCAGGCTGTGGAGCTTCTGCAGCATATCTCCTTGCTTGTAATTTTGGGCACATTCCTTCCTGATGACTTATTCCTATTTCAGCATGCAAAGTTTAAGCTGCTTGTCTTCACCTTGAATGCCCTTCAGACTTCTGCTCCTCTCTCATATTCTCCTGTCTTAACCCATAAACTTCACTTTATCAATGATACTTTCACTTTGCATCCTCTTACCTTTTTTTATTCAGATATAGAGATGTGTGTATATATGTAAGTATATACATATATACACTCGTTTATTTTGTATTGCCCTCTGTATGCAAAGATCCCTCCCTCGGTTCATCAGTAGGATCAGAACCCTCTCCCCAGAATACATCTTTGTAAGGAAATGATGGCTAACAACAATGTAGGATAAATGAAAGAAGTTGCTATTTGTGATTTAAAGGGAGGAAGGAGAGTAATATTTGTTTAAATATGCAGTCCCTTTCTTCAAATCTTTTTTATCTTAAAGAATCAGCTTTGTTCAACAGCAGCTATGTTTCATGTATCTGTATGGCACATTACACAGCAGGGACCTAATTCTGTTGATCATACTCCAATAGGAATGCTTCGTGACAACATATGTAAGTAAAAAAAGGCTAAGTAAAATAACATCTGTCATCAATGCTTGGAAGTAGAAAATCATCAAAAGAAGGTGATTTTTGAAGTTCTGTCTTTCTGAAATAACATTTTGCATTTTATTGGTTTTCTCATCTTACCTTGTCAGCAACAGCAGCTTTCCCAGCAGACAGGTTTGCAGAGCAGAATGGCTACAGGAATTCCACTTGTCAGCCTGCTTGCTGCACGGCCTTCACTGCAGGGCTCTGGAGAGCATCTTTGCCTTTCCATTTTGAGAGCGGTAGTGACTGTCATTGAAACGTGAACTTATGTCTTTTCCACTGCTTGCTGTATAAAATGTTTGTTCAGTTTGTATCGTAGATAGCTGATGGTTGTCTGGAAACTTATGATGGTGATAGAGGGGCACTAAAGGTGCAGAATGGGAGTTCGGCAGCACACATAAATTCAGGTTCGATCTGTCCTTCATGGCACGGTGCGGCAGCAGAAATATGGGCAGATGAAGCAGCATGAAAGCTTCCATTAGCAGAGCTTGTCTCCAAGGCTGAAAGTCTGTCTGGGAAGGGACTGTATGATCTATGATCATAAAAGATTGGCTAAGGTTCATGGACACGTATCTAAGTATAATATATGTGCACTAACAGTTGGAGTTCTTCTTACAACTTTTACCAGATAATAGAGCATGAAGGGTCAAATATTTCATAACCTCTATCAACTTCTTTCCATGGACGAGGTAGGAGTAGGGCATCAGTAGGCAGCTGCTCAGCCTGGGGTTCCTGTTGCCTTCTTGCTCTCACCCATCCCTGATGGTGCCCATGCAATGCACTTCTTTGCTCCTTCCCTTTCTACAGCAGTATTGTTGTCGCTCTGATAATCTAAGTAGAAGAAAGGTTTGTAAGCACAGGTAATACACATTATCAGGACAACTGATGTAAAATGTCAAGCTTTCCAGCATGTAAGCCCTTCAGTGAGTCTAACACAAGTATCACTGCATGCAGTTGCTCCCAGGCTTCTGCTAACATTTTTGCCAGCAGCGAAACTGAGCTAGGACTTTTACCCCCTTCCAGAGCTGCTCATCCTCACCCCAGCCCTGAATTCGCGGTTCCCTCAGAATGGGGCCATGCTTGTAAGGTGAGAGAAGTGATGCAGTTCATTGCATTGGAACCAAACCAAAGGAAAAGTTTGGCGATTATGTAAATCATTTGAGGAGAAATGATGTTAGTGGAGAGCCTTCAGCAGGAGCAAAGGTGACTGAGACAGCAAGAGCATTTGTGCAACAGGGAGATGTCAGCAGGAGATGAGACACTGAGAGAACTGTAATGAGCATGAAACCAGCATCTATTTATTCTCTATTATTTAACACCAAATAGTATAATAATCTTTAATGCTAAATATTTTGTAAATCTTCCCTGAGGAATTGGGTTGAGATGTGAGAGCGAATCATTGTTTTGCAATGTTAAATGATAACTGCACGTTCTTATTTATAATTCCTGTGAACTCATTCTAGTACGTAGTAGTAGGCAGGTTACATCCACATGTGCACTGCAAGGACCTCTGTTTCACTGGGTGATGACTATCTCACACTGGATGTCTAGATGTAAACTTCGATGGTTCTGGAGTTGAGAACATTCTGTATTTCTTCTGAGGGCAGGTTGCTGATTTTTGCACTTATGGTTCTGTATTTGGTTCTCCATTCAATTTTCTTTCTTATTTTATTTTTTGGATGAAGAGTTTGACAAACTGAGAGATTTCTTAAGAGGTAGGAGATCGAGTTCTGGGAACAGATTTTTCATCCCAAGGATGACTTTCTTCCTTAAGAGGCCGTAGTTGTTTTCCATGTAGATGCCAGCCTGAGGCATTGTGTGACAGATACCAGTGCCTTGTCAATGGCAGTTTTCTTCTTGTTTGTGATGTTCGCTTGGGGATGAGCCTAGCTACTTCATGCATTTCTTGTGCACTAAGATGAGGGTAGCATTTATGCCTATCAGCTTTAGTGATATTCAAGCCAAAGTCCCAGTGTAAGAAAATATTCGATTCAGAAACCTGAGTTTAGTTCAGGTTTCTAATCATCATTCTATGATTAGAAACCTGAGTTTATCATTACTTATTTTCTTCTAAGTTTATTGCTCTCTCCATTTCTAATCTGAGTCAGTAGCTGTCTCAAACAGATCTAAAATTGAGACCTTCACAGCTGTGCAAACTGAGTAGCAGCCACCCACAGAAGGTGGCCAGAAAGGGAAGCTCCTTCAAGAATAGAGGCGTTCTGCAGATTTAAAAAGCCATATTTAAAATTCTTTTGACGCTGCATCATAGCTTGAACAGCTGTCACCACGTCTAACTAGGAGCCCCGAAGGATTAGAATTAAAAACTTTGCTCAATGCGGAAAGGAAAGCTGTTACACAGTGGCGTTAAGCCGTGGTGCCTGATGGTACGAGCTCTGGCCAATTCCTCCTTATCTCGCCTTGAGTTTCATGGCATCCCCAGCTCTTATCTCCTACCCCATCTGCAAAGCTTCCTGCCTTCCTGGCTTTCTCATTTTTATGGAAATGCTTTCTTTTTTCTGAAATGCTGCACATGAGACTGTCTCCCAGCACTTACTGACAAAGCTGTAACCCTGCCCACCCTCAGAGCTCAGTTACAACTGCAGTCCTTCCCCTGCAAGGATCCCCTCCCCAGTAGGAGCTGCAAATCTCAGCCTGAGCAAGGCCAGGGCAAAGGGAAGCTATGTTCTGTAGTAGACATAGAGCTCAGAAAGTCACTGCACTGAACACTTGGCAAGTATTTCCTTTCAGAGGAATCTTTTAATATCTGTAAGTAAAAGGTATCAATACAAGGATGCATGCTGCCAGTAGAAGTATATCTTGCATTTTGATGATGTTGCAGCTCAAGTAAATGGTTAAACCATTCTTTAGCTGTAAGAAATATGTGTATTTTTAGGGAAAACACATTAAAGCAGACAAACTGCCCTACTAAATTCGATCCTTATGTCTTTTTAGGGCACCTAGCAAGAGCCAATATGAAACTCTATAGTTTTCAGCTTCTAGAAAATAGTAAATTACAAGGAGGGACTACTGAATACAGACAAGATAAGGCATTACAGACTTGAGAGGGGAAAGCCTCATTTGCACTGTCTGGTGCAAAGCCACTTTCTTGGTTTGGTTCCAGTAGGTTAGACAGGATAGGCTATGTTGCCTTCCATAAATTTTGTTAATAATGCTGGTGGGTTTATACTGGGAGTAAGTTTTACTGACTTCATAGCAAGAGTGTCTCTTTGACATTTTCCGGTGAAGTTTTAGCACAAATATTTTCATTTAAGCTTAAACTTGCAGCTCAGACACCAGTCCTGTTTCTAGTGCTGAGGTCAGGTAATAGAACTGGGTCAGAATCAAGAATGATCCATTTTAGTTGTTAAATGAAATAAAAAGCAAAACCTAAGGAATTTGGACACAATTTGTGTATCTTAATTCCAGAACTGTCTTTTAGTTCTATGAGACTTCATTGATAATAACACAGGATGTTTATGGATTAAGTTTTCCAATACTTGTCTAGTGATTTGGGCACTGTATTTTTATACATATATGGATATTATTAAATACAAGATATATATATATGTATATTTAAAATCAGTAGTTTCATGTGATACCACATAACTGATGTTTTCTTTTCCCTGAGCTATGGATTACTAATGATGGGGTCATACAGTGCTCATGCAGTCTGGTCCTGCAAAGATGCGAGCTGGACCCCCTTCCAGAGCACAGACATATCTTAGACTGAGCAAAGTCTTCCAAGGAAGAAACACTGAATAATTAATCTACTTATCCACCTCAGTGAGCTGCAATGCTTCACTTCACCTGTCTGTGCATGACTGAATTCACAATGGGATGATCACTGAAGCCGGGAACAGAGAGGTGGTGTCTGAGGGAGCACCGAGTCAGATGGACACACCATTTATCATCCTGTGCTTCACCAGGTCAGAGATCCTAGGGTCACACTCAGAGGAGGAAAGTGCTTTTGATATATCAATAAATTTCTACTTAAACAGATATTTTAATGATGAGACGGAACAACTCTATTTAACCATCAAGAAATAAGTATGTTGAAACAAACCAATTAGCAAATTTGACTTAGCATCTCACCTAAAAGGGCTGCTCCAAAAGTAATGCCTCATATTTTGTTTTGTCAGCCCATGATGTTGGAGAAGGATGTTGGTGGTATGGCAGTAGAGATGGAACCTTCCCACCAATATTCCATTACATTTATTGCCATGTGACAGATGGCAACAGAGGGGCGGTCTGACAAAATGGCGTCTGATATGGAAGTGTGTATGAAGTAAAGGGGTGTCACTGAACTCCTCAATGCAGAAATAATGGCACTCACTGACATTCATTGATGCTTACTAAATGTTTATAGAGACCAAATGGTGTATGTGAGCACAGTGAGGCTGTGGGTGGTGCATTTCAGCAGTGGCAACAGCAATGTGAAAGACAAACCATGTTCTGGATGGCCATGCAGATTTTTACAAGCACGGCATGCAGGCTCTCATTCACAGCTGGAGAAAAGCATGGCTTCTGATGCTGGCTATGCTGAAAAATAGCATTTTGTAGCTGAAAATTTTGTCAGTCAAATAGTGTTATTGTGCTCCTTGCTTCTGTTGTAGTTTCCGTGGGAGTAAATGGGAGGTGTTATTTTCAGAGTGGTCTATGTAGACCTACGTGGGTATTTCAAAGTTTGTTTTTTAAAAGTTTTTTCTTTATTGTTTTAACTTTGAGGGAGGTCTTCCAGCATTCTCCAGGTAGCAGCCAGCCACCAAATGTTGTTTGCTGAGCCCGTTGAGCTGTTCCCTTCTGTTGGGGTGCTCACCGGCACCGCTCCATAGCGTCTCTTTCTGGAATGCAAAAAGCAGTCGGTGCTCGCTCATGGCTGGAGAGCACGTTCTTAGCACAGGCAGTGGAGCAGCTGGGGCTTGCCTGGGTCCATGCAAAATTTGCTGGTGAGGGAGTATCCGTGAAAGGCAAGCTTCATGCACATATCCTGCTTTGTCAAGGGCGTACGTGTCTGCAGCAATTCTTCCTGTATGAAAATGTGTATCCACCCACACACCCAACTTGTGGAGATATTGGACTTGGTCATTACAAATGTATCACTGTACAGCTACCAGCTATATTCCATGTTGTATGCACACTCATTGGGCTGCATCGACAGTATACATAGCGCAGATATTCTGCACTGTAAGCAAACATCAGAGAAAAGAGGAGAAAATGCAGGCACTTCAGATTGGAGTTCAAATGAGTTCAAGTTAAAGGAAAGAAATTAAAGCTACAAATTAATGCTCAATGTTGCTAAGTGATTGAATCAAATCTTAGAGTGGAAATGTTCATCTGCGTCATTGTTTTTTATATAACAGGTGGAAACCTCCTCTGGAGGTGATGCTTAAGAGGAACAGGGAGGAAACTGCACAGCAGACCAGGCTGAGCAGGAGCCAGGGCGAGATGGATGCAGGAACAGCCATGGGTGATGACCAGGGCAGCACTTGGAGAGTAACGCAAGTGGATTGAAAGAAGGCTTTGCCCAAGGGCTGCTCATCTGGAACAAGGGCCTATGGGATACGCTTCTCTTTGCTGCTGCTTTGTGGGGTGGTAGTGGGGAACCAACTGGCCATTAGCACCTATACGTAGGTGAAGCTATGAGAAATCTGCCAGCTCTCTGAGTTCCCTGTTCTTACCCTGATGTTGCTGTGGTCACAGTCTGACTGCATATCAGTCTGACTTAAGTGAATTAATTAAGAATTTTGCTCTCAATGCCTTTACTCCTATATGGAATATCTTTTTTATTTCCCAGCTGGAGAGGAGAGGTCTGCCTAATTGAGCACCATTCAGCACGCACGCAATATTCAGTTCTTCCATATACTGATAATTAAAACAAAACAAGCTACATAGATCTGAGTTACTATTTTTTATTTATGAAAATTGTACATGAAATGATCTTCTTTGGAAGACAGGAGGAGTGAATCAACAGAATACGGCTCCTTCCCACCGCACCAGTGCAATCCTTGTGGCACCCTGGTCAGTGAGCTCTTGGCTAGTTTATTCCTAAAAGGAACTTGGCAGCTTCTTAATTTTATCCCGAATGAAGACTGCTGTATTGTCTATGTTCTGCTTTGGAAAGGTTTCATTGAGCCTTCACCATCAACCTTTTTTTAAGCTATCTGAAGAAGTTCCAGAGAAATTTTTGTTAATGATCATTCGGTGCTCAATGTTTAGCAGAAAAGATGCAGCTAAGTATATTTGCTAAACCATAAATAAATTCCTTAGCTGAATTCCTTTATGCAGTGTCTTCACCTACCATGAAGTCTCCTCTGCTTATGGTGTTGGGGAAGTGGGTCTCAGCAGAGGGTGGCTGGGTGGCCAGGAGCAGCTTTGTTGTTCAGTCCCAGCTTTATCCCCGGCTGACACTGCAGCCCCCACACCACCACAGCTATTTTTATGCTTTCAGATGAGGCACGTTAGCCCACTCCAGATTCCTCCCAGTGACAGCTGTTGCTACTGGTCCTAAGTACACAGGGGTATCGTAATGACCTAACCCTGCTCAATGTGAAGGAGGCTTCTGATGGAAAAACAGTGGAAGATTTTCTCTCTCCCCGCCCCGTGCCATGTGTTGGAGCGTGGACCCACAGCAGCTTCTCTCTGTGGCTCTGGAAGGGTGCACCGTGTTGTGATCCATGCGTGTGCAGCTACCTAGCACAAGCAGGGGACAGAACACACTGCTTTACAAGAGAAAATAAGGGAAATAAATGTGAAAAAGAAGAGCATGGGAAATCTAAAGATGAAGATTTTTTTTTTTAGTTTATTCCCACTTTAGAAATTCTTCACAGTATTGTTTGCAACAGGCAATGCTGTAACACTGATAAATAACAGTGTCAGGGGACAAATTAATTATATTCATGCAAGACAGAGGGAGAAAAATGATTTTGAGAAGGAATAAAGGTAAGTTAGAAAATTAAAGTTATTGCGGAAATCTTTTCTTGATATTAACAACTGCAAAGGAAAAACCCTTTTATGAAAATCCTTCTGCTGACATAGAGAAAAGGTACCAGTGAAGCCAATGGTACAGAAGAAAGTAAGGAATAAAACCCACCTGGTGCAGGAAGCCACCCAACCTTCTAGAAGAAGAAAGTTATAGGCATGGTATCTCTCTTTGGATGTACATCCCTTAAAGAGACACCAATTGCCATTGGATATAGGGAAGGTCTTGCTTCAGTCTGGCTTTAAAGCTTGTATGTACAGCATACCATTTGTGTTCAGCAGGAGTCTACCAGGGGCTCTATAACATACTTTGTGAGGAGGCCACAGAGAGTTGCCACAAAGATTAGGAACACCGAGGTGGTCATGTCAAATATTTGTCACACCCCTGGAGGCAGCCATTCTGCCAACACCCCATGTGCTCACGCCTTGCTTTTGGGGGCTATCTGACAATGTCATTCCTACGGACAAAACAAGACACTCTTGGGAAGTTTGACTAGTAATTCCACATTATATATTTCTTCTAATTACAGTGATCTGCAGTGAACCAACACTCTCAGAAATGTGCCATTACAAACAAACAGCATGGCTGTAAGCTGGCCAGTGCCTCTATTTGTTTTCACATATGAGATTGACTGTGTTTTCCTGAATGAGACACAGCCTTATCTCCAGAGGCTAACTTCAGTGCTCTGAGACAAACACAAACCTATTTAGAGGACTGAATACCAAAACAGCCCCTTGATTTCAGCCCCTGGGCCCTGGAGCGGAAGGTCACAGGGCTGATAGCCTGCATGAGATGTCTGTGCGCAGCGTTAGCTGCAGGGTTTGCATGTATAAATAATGCAGTGACTGTGCCTCAGAGCTGTTTTCTACAGAATTCTCAGTACTTTATGAACACTAATCCAGACTCTTAATCAAGTTTCTCCAGTGGATAAAATACAAGTCCAACAATGCAGAGTGTGATGATAGTGGTGGATGGGCTGATTGGGAACAGCCACTAGCTGGTCCTTTTTATGAATGTAAATATAAATATGACATGGAAACATGGAAATATGTAATATCACATCAGGCAGATGAGCATTTAATATGGTGCTGTGAGCTGGGGAAAAAATACGTGTGGAGATTCACACTAAAAATACTTTCTTCTGTAGTCATTTCTGAAAACATCTGCTACTAGTTCTGGAGTTCCCATACTGAGCTAGATGGGTGTTGGTTCTTGACAAAGTAAGGCTGGTTTTATGTTCTTACACATATGGATTGATTTAGTCTTCCTTGTTGCAGCAATGCTTTTCCAAATTGCTAATTAGGAAAATAAAAATAAAAAGTAGAATGAGCGCAATATGTGGATTGGAGGGCAACCGCCATCCAGCATTAAAGTGTTATTGGAATATTAACAGAAAGAGAGGGTGCAATCCAAGAATGAATGAACCTGTAGTCAGAGATGTTTGTTGACCATTATAAGTTATTTTGTTGCTAGTTTCAATTGAATCTAGTTACTACTAAGCATTACCTTATATGTATTTTGGTCAGACTGGGTGACGTCCTCAAGGCATGTGGCATAGAGATAGGAGGATGCAGTGCAAGCAGTGAAAGAGAGGACTGCCATCACCTCAGCTGTCAGGGAGGCTATCTGTGGGCTCAGCACACAGCCTGGGCCGAGCTCTGCTTTCAGGTGCCCAGAATGAATCTGGTCAGCCAGTGTTCTGATTGCAGCACAGATGTTGAGGTGGTGCTGCTGAGACAGAACTGCACGCTGAGCTGGTTTTGAACCTGTTTTGAGTTAGTGACCTCAGAAGGGTTTTTGCAGTTTTTTGGTGAAGAAAACATACCAGCTGATAGCCATTGATGAAATTCAGCAGATGAAAGAGATGCTCCATTTAGATGTGAGTTTTAAATAAGGAAATATGAATAAATGTCAGCACATACCTTTGTCTGTAGGATTTATTTGTGGTAGTCTTGCAAATCTGCATTACTTGATTAAAGTAAGGCTGTGAATTAATATTATGGCTTGCTAATAATCACGATGACCAGTGTTTCAGAATTTTATGTGCACTGTTTATTTCCTCAGGTGGGAAAAGGTGAAGAGGGCAGAATTTACCAGCAGAGATCTCACCCAACATTTATACCGGTGCATATTCTCCGTTGCAATGTAGCAGTGTTAATTTTTCCACAGTGCTGTTGTATTTGGTTCTGCGAAGCTCGCCGCTGGGAGGGATGTGCTGCAGTCACCTGCGTGATGCTTTGCTGCCTGCTGCTCCCGGCCTGCTGGGGGGCAATGGGCAGAGCTGCCCAGAACCGCTCCCGGCAGATGTCCTCCGAGGTTGCTTTTCCCCATCAGCTTTAGTGTTCACAGCCCTGAGCAGCAAAGGTGGTGAGACACTCCCTGAGCACAAAGGGAAAAGGCGATTTGGAGAGTAACCTCAAGATTAGGGGGATATAAAAGTGATTCTTATGCCACTTTTCCAATCTGCCCTGCACTCCCTGGTTTTGCTACGCCCAGCAAACTGGCCCACTGCTGTGCTTTGAAAAAAGCATTGTTACAAGCCACAGCAGGTTAGTTTAGGCAACACGCGCTTTAAGAAGTCCTTGCCTTCAGACGCCCATGCACACACCTACTTCTTTGTCCGTCGGTAATTATATGTACATTAGGTTATTCTGGATCCAAATTATGCCATAAATTTGGTATATTTGAATGAATTATGCACATATCATATGAAAAAAATGGGATTATTTAAAACAAAAAGTTTAAAAGCAGACCTGAGAGAGGCTGATTTCACTGATAGCTTATTTCTACAGTTCCTTTCATCCACCTGCTGCATCTTGTTGTAACGCTTACTGGGGCAGGAGCCCCCGCAGCCTGCAAGCTGTGAGCAGTGGGGCTCAGCTCCAACAGGGCCCACAGGCACTGATGTCTATGGAGTGGGAAACAGCCCCGGTATGAATGGGCAGAGAGGTGAGGGACCTTGTAGCCTTCCCTGTCCTGTGTGCCACCAGGCCTGGGACCTCCATCACCTCTTCTTATCTCTGCTTATCTACCCCAGCAGCCCCCCAAGTCAGAGATCTCATGTTCTGTTAATTAGGCACAGTGCTCTGTTATCACCTTGCGGAACAGGTTATCCTGTTCTTATTGAAAATAGAAGAACATTATATTTCCTCTAATTCACACACTAAGGAGGAGACGTTCTTCATTCTGATAGCTTAAATGGGAAGGCAGTGACCCTGGGGTTTACAACCCTTCACATGCAGCTTGACTCTGGCAGTGATTCTCACTGTGACCCTGAGTGCTTCTCACACATCAACCCTTGACAGAAGTGTCGAAGGGGGAGATGAATTCTTCCTCATGTGTAACCGCAGTGATGGTGCAAGAATTAGCTGTTTTTGCTGGGAGCTCTGAAAATGTGGGACAGTTACTGCTCTTGATCATCTCCCATAGCTGATGGCTCACCTTGTCAGTTCATCACTGTTGTTCAGAAGGAAATGGGGCACACAAAACCTCATGGGGTTTGTCTTTCTGCCCTAGCCCCCCTCAGCACATAGGCAAGGCTCTGTTGAAGCTCTGGCTGTGTCAGTGAGTGGACAGAAACTTGGTGGTTTGGAAGAAAGGCCCCCAGCCCCCCAGTGCTGCCATGCTGGGGAGGTTCTGCAAGTGGCCACTCCTCCGCCCTGGGTTACACCTGCCTGCTCCACAGCTCCATTTCCTCACCTCCTGTTTTGTTAACATGGCAACTTGTCGGTGGAGGCTATTAAGAAATTATGGCTCCTCTGGCAGCTCTCAGGCAGCAGCTGTACCAGTGAGAGCTGCTTCAACTAATTACAAAAGAAAAAAAAATCAGAGAGGAATGCCATCAGAGCCATCAGAAAAGAAAATCTTCCATGCCAGCAAACAGGATCTTTTGAAATAAAAGTTTTTCAAACTTTTTTTTATATGAGACTGCTCACTCAGTATCCGTGGGTGTGGCTCATTCTGAGCTGCCTCTTCCTTGGGCATAAGCAGCCCTGGGGAAAACCTTGCTCAGGGCTGTGGGGGCAGGCAGAGGAGGGAGGAGGTCTTGCCCCCAGGGACCGGTCCTGCTGTGCTGCTCCCAAGTTCTGCAGCCCAGGCTGTGACACGGGTCTCACTTTACTGGCCTTCTGGTGGCTGGTTCTTCTTATGGATCTAGAGGAAGGAAGGAACTAGGAAGTTGACTTTTGGATACTGCCACAGAACGTGGCATTTCCTCATGCCTTCATTACACGAGAGCCTATGTTCTGCTTTTATTAGCTCATTCTCTACACAGCCTGTGTATTTTCAGTGTGTCCCATGCAGTGTATAAATGTTCGTGCTCTGCTCATAGCTTTAGTGTTGTTCATCTATACATTCCTATCAGTGTCTAAAGAGGGGTTATAAGAAAGGAAGGGACACTCTTTAGCAGGATCTGTTGTGCTATGACAGGGGAAGAACTAAAAGAGGGGAGATTTAGACTGGATATAAGGCAATAGTTTTTTACAATACATGTGGTGAGGCACTGGAACAGGGTGCCCAGAGATGTGGTGGATGCCCCATCCCTGGTGACACTCAAGGTCAGGCTGGACAGGGCTCTGAGCACCCAATCTAGTGTAGGTGTCCCTGTTCATTGCAGGAGAGTTGGACCAGATGGCCCTTAAGGGCCCCTTCCAACTCAAACAATTCCATGGTTCTATGAATAAAAGTTGAAGTTAGACTCATTTGTAGAACAGGTGCAATAAGTGCATGTAACTTACAGAGGCTTTCAGTGGCTTTAAGTTTGTGGTCTATGGCCCCTGCTATCACTAAGAAAGAGCAAATAAAGAGAAGCCTCTTGTTGTCAGTATGCCTCAAAGGGTCAAAAGGTTCATTAGCGGTTTTTTAGGAGTCTACACACTGAGAAGGATCAAAACCACTGAACAAATAACAAATATTACCTTAAAAAAGGTAAACGAGCTGTGAGTATCACACTATCAAACACAGAAGGCCCACAGAGAGGAACGCCCAAGAACGATGAAGCAGTTCCAACTGCAAATTAATCTTTCTGTTGTTGAGCTCGTGTAATTTTGTGGTCACTGAATTGCAGAATAGAAAGAAATGAGGAAAATGCCTGGGGACGAAGTACAATTTTGTCGATAAGAGATTTGGGGATAATAAAAAAATATCAGCATGTTCCCCTAAGTATAGGTTGCAAAAATTAAATGTATTGTCTATTACATAGGTTTTGACAAAGTTAAAAGGACATGCACATAATTAACTGCCTTGAAGGTTTTCTTTAAGTGACAATAATGAGACCTGCTATTTTGTAGCTTTCCTTTTAAGTTGTATCAGCATGTCTGTACTTGAAAAATGTTAACAGTTTAGTTGACAGCCCTTGCTGGGGTTGGCCAACTGTTAAGAGCCGCAATCTGATATCCGGCTTGAGTGCTGAGGTAAATATTAACCACTCTTGGGAAGTCAATCAATGCCACGTTTTGAGCTCCTTCTCTCTGTCGCCAGCTGCCACAGGTCCATCGCTCGGCCTTTCTCACCCATCTCTGACAGCCGCCTTCTGCCCACAGCTCACCAAGCAGACCTTGCCAGCGCTGAGGGTTGCCCCAGAGCCCAGTGCTGCACAGCACTGGGACATCCACCCTCCAGCCCCTTATGGAAGAGGCAAACAGTTTTCTCTCAGGAAGAAAACCATCATCACTCCATTTTATTTTTACAAGACTGCAGTACCATTGCTGCAGCCTCTCTTCCTCCTCTACCTTCCAGAAAAGAAACTTTCCAGGTCCACCCTGACCTCCTGCACACCCCTCGGACCCCCGGCTGCCCGTCACCCCCTTTCTCAGCCCGGCGCCCGCTGCCTGCGGTGCTGGTGGGCGGCCGCAGCATTTCAACCTCCTCCAGCTGGAAGGTGTTGCCAGGGTGAATCACTTTGCTTTCTTATTACTGCAGTTAGAAGCAAGCTGAAACTTGCCATTTGCAAGGTAACTTTCATTTTGTTCCCCACATTGTTTCTTTGCCCTTGGCTTCCAGAGTTGCTTTCCATCCCCCTCTTATGCCAGCTCTGCTTGGATCCAAAATGGAACGAGTGAAGTAGTTGCTCTTCTTTCAAACTAACCCTAAAGCTGTCTGAATTCAGCTTAGGATATTTATTGTTTGCACAGTTATCTATACTTAAGCTTTAAAAAATAAAGTTGCTGGGCTCCCCTGGCTGACATGAACAGTCAAGTTCAGCACTGTGGGTTATTCCGCTCTCTGATGAGAAACTGGTGATGAAATCAGGTGTGTCTGTGGCACAGTCCTGTTTATTTATAATCAAAGCCTTGTTTCCATTAGTACAGGGCAGATCTGAAGCAGCAGCAGTTTCTCAGATCTGAATCCTTTTCCAGGCTCACAGAAGCCTATTTATGAGGCTTTTTCTCAGGGCTGTGTGTCCAGGCCCTGTCTACATTTTGATGTACTTCTATTGCTTTTTCTCTCAGCTTCATGAACCTTCCATTCCTCTGTTAGGCACATCAGATTTCAGAAAATAATAGTGAGGAAACTCATGTTTTTATGCAGGCATCTGTTTTGAGTGGTGACGTACACACTGGAAGCCACTGGTCCAAGTGGAGTTCCAGCTCCACTTTGCATTCAGTCTGCTTGCTTATGGGTGTCAATGCGGTCAGATGGGAAATGGGAGCAGGCACTGGGATGTAGGATAGAAACAGGGAGACCAAAATCTGTGTTTGTGTTGCTTTTGACAGAGGCTTTGGCCAGAGAGGCAGTCATCAGGAAGAAGAAAACTGGTCTTATCAGCCTCAGGGATCACTGTTGTTCTCAGGATTGCAGGACAAAAAGAAGATACTTAAGATAATATATCAAGATTTTGGTCAGAGTGGTGTTCCTCGGTATTTTCTCAAAGAGATCTGTGCTTTACCATCTCTCTTTCACCATCAGGTGAGAAGAAAACAGAGAAGTTTCTGCCAAACAACTGTTGAGAAAGGCTGAGCTGGTGGAAGTTGGAAGTGTGGCCAGGATTAGGCAGGAGCAGAACTCTGGGCTCCCAGGAACTGCTTCCCCAGGGAGGCAGGGCTGCCTGGGTGATCCTGGTAGGCTGTGTAATCCCCGGAGCAGGTGTTCAGATCTGCATGCGAGCCAGAGCCTGGTGACAGAGAGCCAAACCTTGCTGTAGTCTGGGGGTAGAGCTGCTCCCAGTGGATTAATTTCTTTCCGTTGAAATGTTGTATTGCTATTCAAACTCACTTATAAATCAAAGGTGTTGGATTGAAGGCTTTGTCCTAGGCATACCTATACTTAAAATGACAGCCAATGTTGTCTGCTATGACCAGTGAAACCAGCATCTCTGACATGTTACATTTCACATAAGAAAAGCCTTGACCAAGAATCCCAAATAGAGCCAATGACTGGTTGTTGTTTGACTGTTTGAAGCTACACAGCACAGAAACAACACATTCTTCTTCTCCCCTTCAATAAAGCCTAAACTACAATTATTACAAAACTGTGGGACAAGCCAAGAAATAAATAGTTTTAAATAACTCTTGGGCCTCTTGCTTAGTAAGATAGCACAATGTGTGTTTTGCCTTTGTATCTCCAGAGTCCTTAAATAGTGAAGAAGATGTGTGAGTCTCCGAGGATGTACATCACAGCTGGTTCAGTGCAGAGTGCTTGTGCGGTGTTCTCCAGAAACAACCTCATGGCCTCCCTGTTTTGATGCATAAGAAACCTTGTTGGTTTGCACAGTCACACCGCCAAATGTATTGAGCAGTTTTGCATACAAGGAAGGACTGATTCCACAGCAGAGGAAGCAGGCAGCAGCAAAATAATGCTGTTAATCCTTCTGCCTCTATAGTACTGTTCTGTGTAGACTTTGCCTAGTCATTTGGTGCTGCAAAACAGGTGCTGAGGATTATTGAAGCAAAACTCTCGTCAAACCAGCAGTGGTGTTTTGCACTGAGTTAGCATAGGTATAAAGCAGTACACAAGTGAAATCTGGAGAAGCATCTTCCATGTCTGATAAGTCTGGCACCTCTCAGCACCACACAAATTGCCTCCAGCCTCCCACGCATTGAGGCTGTGTGTTACAATTCTGCTGTGGAAAAGCCTCCTGAGGTTGCTGCTGTTGCTGCAGGTTTTGTCCTTCAGTGCTGGCAGCGAGCAGGGTCAGGCCCTGCTGGGTCACACCTGGCAGCCCCAGGGAGAGGCCTTGCTCCCGCTGTGCATTCCGTGTTTGGTTTCGTGCCCCTTCTGTGGGCACTGTGATTAAAGGGGAGCTTTGCTTTTTCTGAAGAAACTTGAGACCAAACGGCTGTGGCTCATTGTGGGAATGATTGCTGCTCAGCTCTGGTTGCAGGAAACGTTTTGAGGGGAGAAAACTGACAAAGGAGAAAAAGGCTGCTTTAGCAATGAACAGAAAGAGAAACACAGTAGGGATGAGAAGGCTGAGAGGCAGCGTTAGCAGGAGAAGGTCCCTCAAGTGCTCTGAGCAGGCATCTCACAGCCCGCAGCTGGGCATGTGCTTGTGCTTGCAGTAGGGTTTCTTAGCAAGCAGCTGTGAGCTATTGGAGACATCCTGTATTGCAATATGCAAGGAGGGAATACAAAAGCAGAAAAAGGAAGGAGTATCAATATTATGTAACTAATTCAAAAAACGGGAATAGAGGAAAACAAGACCTGATAAAACAGAGCAATGTGAAAAGTTACAAAAAGTAATCATATCCTAAAAGCTTGAGACATGGGCAGAAAGGCATGAAAGCATATTCACTGTATCAGAAATAAAAATGTAAGAAGATGCAGTGAATACAAAGCTGTCCTGTAAAGCTGGGCAGTGTGTATAAAACAGTAGTGTGACGAACCACAGGAATCCCAAGTTGCAGTCACCACAAGAGTAGAACAAGTTCAGATAATTGCTATGTGCACAAGAGGGTGCCTGGAAGTGCAGAAGGGAGAGATCCACTTGTAGAAGCTCTTTCCTTCTGAGAAAAGCGTGGTTAGGTGCATCTGAACTGAGCTGGAGAGGATGAAATTTCTCATAGAAAATCTCTCCCTGCGAGGATGTACATTTACGGGGCTGGCAATGTGATGCTGGCTGAGCAGCAGGCCTTGTGGCAGGCACATAGATCAACCCAAATGTTGGGAGATTAAGTGCTGACGTAAATCACACTGTGTGTGAACATTCACATCAGACAACGTATTCTTATAAATTTGTCCATGCACTTATACAGTCATTCAAATTAACAAGTTCACTGTGGATTTTGAAGCTTATATGGCTAAAGTGTATTGAGTTCTGCCTTCACATGCTGTGGCCAGCTTTACAGGACAGCATTGTATTCATAGCTGCTTCTTGCATTTTTAATTCTGATATAGAGATGCCAAGCATCCAGCGTTGTTGTTTGAGACCTGAGGTCAGTAACCTGCAGCAGGGAGGTGCAGAGCAGCCCTGGACATGGCAAACTGCTCCCCAGTGCTGCTGTAGATGTGCCCACAGCAGCTGTGTTTTGCAGCCAAAAGAGCTGGAAAGCCCAGACTTGGTCCACATATCTGCTCACTTGTTTTAGCCTTTAAAATTTATTACAAGCAGGAGAAGAAGTATAGAGAAAACTGCAATTGTGCACTCTCACTTGTGAGTTGGAGTTGGCATTGGGTTCTGTAGGAAATCAGGCCTGGGATCTTTGGTAGCTTATTGGTAAATCCTGTGAGGAAGAAAATGCATTTGCAAAGCCATGCTTCAAGTGAATCATCTCTATCTACTGTGTTATCAGTTTAACAGGGTAATAAGAAATAGTTCTCCACTACAGAAAACAGTTGTTTGACCCTGGTGCATTTTAATTATCAAATTCTTGCAACAGCCCATCTGTAATTAAGATCCCGTCAGCTTCCCTGGTTCCAGGTGAGGCCATGCATTTGTGATTCTGGTGGTGTCAGCAAGGCAGCCAGCATTGAATGCCACGAGAATGGTTATCACTTCTTGGGTTGTAATGCACGCACAAAGCAGCATCCCATGTTTTACTTCCACTGTGTTTCTGGGTTAAATCGTGTCCTATGTGAGTGATTCATTGCTCTTGAATTCATCAACTTGGGACATAATTTAAGTTCTGAATAATTCACTAGTAAGAAGTAGTGTTTTTTTTTTTTTTTTCCAGAAGAGAAAATAAATTGTAAATACTCCTGAGGCAAATCTAATGCGTGTTTACCACTGTGCAGGAAGAGATGCTAAAAGCGGGGCACGCAGAAATCCCGGGGCAGAAGCCAGGAGGGAGTGGGGAGGGCTGCGTGGGGAGGGCTGCGGGCCCGCGCTTCTGTCAGCAGGAGGGGCCGTGGGGCTAATCCGGTCTGCCTGCCCCATCTGCGCGAGTTAAGCTGCTCTACATTCTGCTTTCGAATCTGAACATGCGGCCCTGCAGCAGCACATGTGTGCAGGTTGGGTGCTCTGTCAGTCTGCAGTCTTGGGGTGTGGTAAATTCTCCTTTTAAGCTGGCTGCCGGCTGTCCGCTTGGGAGTGAGGGCTCTGTGCAGAGGAGGTTTTGCTGTCCGATGAGATGAGGTGAGAGCTGAGCCAACACTCGTGTATCTCACTGTGGCTCTTGAGCTGTGGCTGCTCTCCTTCGGCCCACTGCTGCAGCCCGCTGTGCCCCATTCATAGCAGGTCGACCAGAGATGGAAAAACCAAAGGTGATCTTGTGAGGCAAATTCATTGCTACCACTTCCAGCTCTGCTGGCCTTTCACTCACTGCCGTGTTTCTGTGCTGAGGCCAGCCAGCAGGCTCTGCATTGGACAAGACAACTTGGTGGAGATTGTGGATTTTAAAACTTTGTAGAACAATGTAAGCTGCTGGAACTTTTGCTGTAAAGAATTACAACTTTCTTTTGATGTAAAACACTGTGTGGAACATTAGAATACTTGCTCATTTACTGCCATTTTTCAGTCTTGAATAGAGTGGATTTTTTGGCAGGATGCAAAGATCTGTTATGTATTTTAGCTCATGGGGATTCTCCTATTTCAATTGATTCTTCTTTTTACTGATTTCAGCAGCTGCACATACATTTAAGGAGGACAAGAGGAAGGGATGCAAGATGAAAGCAGAAGTGGGAATGAGTATGGAAAAGAGAATGAAACAGAGCAGGAGGAGGAGAAGAAAGGCTTTGAGGTTCACTAAAAGAATATGGGAGAAAGCACAGCATGAAGCAGATCACGTGTCCCTCTCTCGGTTTCTTTTTTTCCTATTTCATCTTCCCTAAGGAAGCCAGGAATGATTTTGAAAGCAGTGTCCAGGTTTCAGCTGCCTGCCCTTGCCCCCTTTCTCCTTCCAGGCACTACAGGGCTCAGCAGCACCCGGCTCTAATCCCAGCGCCCACGGGAAGGGTCCGGGAGCTGTTGGGAAGGTGAACATGTGTGCCCTGGTCCTGCTCCCCACATGGAGCTGTGCACTCACTGCCTGCCCTCCTGCTCTGACAACCACTGCTGCTACAAGGGGCATTCTGCAGCTGCTGTGGGACTTTGCTCAGCTGCAAATATTTGCACAGGAGTGAGTTTGTGTTTTCAGCACGAGCAGCAGAAGCCATGCATTTAACTCAGTGGGTAACAGGACATGTGTTCCAAGTGCAAATTAATTCCTGTGCAAATCAGAGTGTTCTGCTGCCATATCAGTGCCCCACGCAGCCCTCCCTGTTACCTTTGACATGGGAGGAATCTGAGGAAAGCATGTGCTTCCCTTCATACCTACCGATAATTGCCCGTAATCATCAAATTAACTTGGTACTGAAAGCTATGACATGATCCTATTCCCTTTTGATCCAGTGAGGATGAGAATAGAGCAAGAAATTAATCAGAGATCCCTAAGTAGGAACACCAGCTAAGAAATGCATTCTTACCACGTTCATAAACCACATGAATAATTTGTACAGGGGGATATATGTACTATCATGTTTTGATGGGCATTTTCACTGACATACCCCATGGGTGTTCCTCTTCATGTCACAGGAAGGAATTTTTTCAGGAATGCCCATCAGTAGATAAAACCTGATTGTGGCAAATAACTTGGCGTTGCTTCTGTTCAGCAAATGGGTTCCTCTGAGTTGGTTCCAGCTCTGGCAAACAGAGCCCAGTTCTGCAGTTCTGTTCTGATGATGTTTATTCACTACAGGGCTAGGGCGGATAAAGCCCTCAGGCTTGATCCAGTGCCACAGAAGTCAGTGAAAGGCTCCATAATGCTTTTTAGTCTCTGGAATCCTGCACTCTGGGTCTCTGAGCCTGCGGATCTGTGCCAGGAACTGCATCAATAACTGAAAAACTGGGAGAAAAGCAAAGAGTAAACTTCTGGACAGCCAGAAAGAAGGAAAGAGGAATGAAAGAAGACAATACATTCTCAGCAGATGTCTCCAGCTAGCTTTTGTAGATGATGAGTGAAAACATAAGTAACCTCTGATACTTTTATTGAAGCACCAAGTTTCTAAAGGCCTTATGACAAAATTAAAATGAACATCTTGGGTCTTAAGACCATCTATTCTGCAAGTGGCCTGAAGTTCGGTCTTCTGTCCATTAACTGCATTCACCTTGACTTCTTGTGAGTCCCCACATCTCCCAAGTCCTACTGTTGTTAACAGATTTATTTTTACAGGTTTTAATGACAATTGCTGGGTAACTGGAAAGTTGATAAAAACTGTCTTCTACTAAGGAAATGCTTATACCTTTGCTCCCAGTATTATAGGAACAACCAGCAGCAACCCCTCTACTTAGATTATCTAGTATGGTGATGATTTTTTAAAATGTTGCATTTCTCATTGGGAAACTGATGGCTGAATCTTCGGAGCTGCCCTTTGAAGTTCGTCAGGGATGATGTTCCTCATCTAACAGGAGATTCAGTCTGCCAGTGCCAGGTTTATACTCATCTGTTTTGTTCTTACTCACTACAGCACTGCCCCTCCTCAGTTATTGTTCCCACAGCACTGCCTGGATGTGCAGGACAGCATTCTGTTTATTTTGGCATTTCTTAATTAACAAGTGCTTGCTTTTGCAACTGGCATTATTATGTTACATTACATAGACAAGTCCTCTTATAACTTAGCTATGTATGTATTTTTCTTCTTTTTCTCTTTTGCCCACAGATACTGAATGTGTTTATATTTTGCAGTGTTGAGATATTCAGAACTTTACCTCTGACCTGAGAATTTAATCCTATTCGACCCATGGAGTGCATACAGTATGCACTATGGCAGCTGGGACTTGGTAATGCATGTTTTTCTTGCAGTAATTTGCATTTCTGCTTATGGGTCTGTGGCACACTCAGCATCATACAGTGCACCAAGGCATCTCCTGGCAGTGCCTCTTCTGAACTCCAGACATCTCTGCTGTCTTCATTCTTTCTATAGATCATGTCATTTGCTTTCTACAGCTCTAAACAATCCAATTTCCTTTCCTGTGAATTACCTCCACGTACCCACACCAAGAATCGACTCAATATTCAAGCTCAGGTCTTCACAATGCTCAGCACATTGCCTGATACACCTTACAAAACAAACAAACAAACAAACAAACAAAAAAAAAACACTTAGAGAATTAGTAAGACAACTATTAAAAACCCTTGAACAGTATTCTTATTTTTTTTTTCCTGGAGCTGCATCAGGCAGAGTTCAGGTTAGGGTCAGGGAATGGACCTGCACAAGAGGGCGGTGGGCATGGCCCCAAGTGCCAGCATTCAGGGACTGTTTGGACAATGATATCAGACATCAGGTTTGGATTTTGGGTGGTCTAGGAGTTGGACCTGGTGATCCTTCTGGGTCCCTTCCAACTCAGGGTATTCTATAGTTCTGTCTTTCTCTGATAAGACCAGTATAGATCCAGAAGAAAAAGCAGTAGGCTCACCTATACTCATCTTCTGCCCCTACCCACTATTTAGCTTCCTGGTTTCCTGAGGCTCAGGTTGGAGACCCCAGAAAGGTGAATAATATTCTGGCTTTTCCTTCAAACTGGGGATTCTTTGCTACAATTCCTTGCTTTTGTAATACCACCAAGGAAGTAGTTCTTGCTTTCCCAAACTTTGTGTGTCCAAGTCTCCTAAGTCTGACATTAATACTCGCATGATTCTGTAATTACTTTTTAATGTTTCAAAGACTGTCCATTCCCTAAATCTCAGCCTCTTTGGAGAAGCTGTAGAAAATAATTCTTAATTCGGCCTCATTTATTTTCCAGGCCAAAGCTAGCCACAATTACTTAATAAGCTTTAATGATCATCTCATTCACAAAACTAGATGCTAGGAACCATTGTTTTTCTACTCTGTGAATGCCCTGGAAATACATACCAAAACCCATGAAATGTAACGGCAAAGTACTAGATCCATTTCTGAAGTTACAAAGTTATCCAGAGGAAGATCTCAAATAGTCACATGTGTTCTTGATTTCATAAGAGCAGAGATCCAGAGTAAAATGCAAATGATTTAGAGCATTAAAAACCAGATATTTGAAGGTATGAGAAACATTTAATATGCGGTTTTATCTAATAATTGAATAGGAGGAGAGTTAAGTTAGTTCAGGATCCTAAATCATCAAAACCTCATAGTAGTCCCTAAGTCATTTTTGACAATGGCACTTTGAACTCACATTAGGTGCTGCAGCGTTTTTTTCCGTTAGTTGGTTTTGTCTATTTTATGCAGCTCCCCCTTCCCGCCCCCCTCCTTTATTTATTTACTTTTTAGTTTGACTTCTATATGAAATAGATAACTATTTTTAAACATTAATTCTTTGAGGAGTGATTTGACACTGATCTTACCACAGTTCTGAAAGAACTCTGCTTGGCTTAAGGAAATATCTGTACTTAACACTGCATGAACTTCAAACACACTGTGTGCTAAATCAGTGTTTTCCTGTCAAACCACACCATGGAGAGACTACTAAATCTGAACATATGCAGAATAAGTCCATAACAATTCCTCAACACAGTGTATAATTGGAGAATAAACTGTGAAGTAGTTCTGGAAATTAGCAACATTCCCCTGCCTGAAGAGCTTTAACATTCAGGTAGAACCTACCCATGGTAATCACTGGTTGCCAGATTCTCACTCTTTGCACGTTTGTGGTGTGTACTCCAGAGATTGCAACCCAGTGGCAGCTTTAAACAGAACCTGAATATTAACCATCAGTAATCATAAGCTCTGGTTTTCTCCATCCCCTGCTCCATTGACTTCCCTCTGCCAGACAGATAATTGCCTCTCACTGGAAGTCTTCCAACAGTGTCCTGGTTAGAAAATGGATTGTCAGGTTGTAGGGTATATGAGCTCAACATTCAGAGCTATATATATCCACCACCCATGTTGCATCATGGTGCCCTCTCATGAAGTACACGGAAAGTACTTGTAGTTTTTGTAAACCAGCAACTCTTGCCAATTCTTTTCCAGATTAGTATAATCCTTTTTTTTTCATAATTTCTAATAATAATGTTTTATACTTCATTTATCTTACATAATTAGCCCTTGGACACTCTCACAGACTTGTTATTTTGTTTGGTATAGCTCTTCTTCCTTGTAGACATCAACAAACACTAAACTGAGAAAACTGTATTTGAATGTTTTCAAAATCATGTATACATAAAGTGCAAGTGTGTGTATCTAGTGAGAAAGAAATCCAGATCTCCAAGGCCCTCACTCTCTTGGTGCCATCACTATTCATGCCATAGTCCTAATGTTTTGGTCTCAAATCATATTCCAGGATAGACTTATTTTCTTTCTACTCCACTACCGAATTTTCCCATTTTAAACACTGAATAGAAAAACTGTCAGTATTTCTGTCTGAACTGTTTTATGCTTTTTTTTTTTTTTTTTTCCCTGGAGACTGTTAGAACAGCTGAGAAACTGCCAAGAAACTTGCTAAAGAATGGGAATTAGATCACAGGAAAGCAAGAGCAACCTGTAGCAGTGTGTGAGCAGGGAGAGAATTACTGTTGACCAGCAACTCCTTCTATTAATAATAAATTTTACAGTGGTGTGGTAAGGTCCCTGATATGCAACATTGTGTTGCAGTGGATACATGCAAATAACTGCTGAAAGGTAACGCTAAACATTGCCAAGTCTATGTCATTGTAACATTTCTTGCTAAAGACAGTATTCCTTGGAAGAGTCACAGTTGACTTCACATTTTTACAGCTGTTTCTGCAAGTTTCTCAGGCGCTGTCTATCGAACAAGGATTTATAACCATTTTATCTTCTCAGTATGTTCCCAGCAGTTCTTATGATCACCTAGAAAGGATGAAACCAGAAGGTTAATGGAAATTCTCAGCTTTTTCCAATACTCAGTTTGATAGACTATGGCCACACAATTATGGAGCGTGCTCGGTTGCCTCAGGTGTGAGCTGAATGCTGTTCACTTCGCTGTCATTTCCTTTTGCCTCTCTGACCTCCTGCCTGCTGCCTTTCTGTTCCAGAAGTGAAAAACTGGGAATGAGCTAAAGTATGACAGTATGTCAGGGGTGCTTGTTTCCTGCTTTCAGAAGACAGCCCTGTTGTTTTTCATGCAGCATTCAGATCCTCACCCAAGTTACTAGTACAGGTGAGGCGGGCATGTAATGGAAATGAAATTGGCATCTAAACAGAGCAGAATTATCTGTAGGCAATGGGTGTAATGTTTCATTCTTGTGTGTCCAAAAGTTTTCCAAAACTGCCATTAGTGGAAACAATGCTATGGATTTCAGTGAAATCAGAACGGATATTTGAAGGATGAAACTACTATGAACAGACCTTTTCTTCACTTTAAGCTGCTAATTAGAATACAAAGGGCTAAGGATGTAATTCTCACGCTTCTGTTATCTTAATTGGGCAATAATTCCACCAAGGATTAAGAATATCATTATTTCTGCCCCTTAGCTGTGTACCCGTTGAACTGCAGATAGGTTTGCTATTTGGATCCTGTTTGAAGTCCTTGAAGTTACCAAAACCACTGCCTATGGGGGCGGGAGTGGATGGCCAGCTGCTGAGGCTGCTGCTGGGTAGGAAGCAGAAGAGAACATGGCTGAAGTGCCCACAGTGGCAACAGAACGCTTGTGTTATGTGCTGTGAAGCTTCACTTCACTTCATGTCTGCGGGACCATGAAATGGGGGGAGAGGGTGGGGAGAAGCATTTGCCGTGCCTTCTTGTCCTCCAAACTCTACCTTTGTTCTGCAGTTAATTTGAATTTCACCATTTATACCCAAAAGAAATATTCTGTCAGGCCACACTGAGTGCTCAGTGAACTACGCAACTCCACTCTCTTCAGTGAAATCCATGGAAAAATGCATGTGATATTTGCAAAACCTTTTGACATCTGGTGGCTCTGGGGAGTAAACTGCTCAGTGATTTCATTAATGCTCACGTACTTATCATAGAATCATAGAATTGTGTGAGAAGGAAGGGACCCTTAAAGGACACCTCGTCCAACCCCCTTGCACTGAACAGGGACACCTACAGCTCCATCAGGTGCTCAGAGCCCCATCTAGCCTTACCTTGAGTGTCTACAGGAACAGGGCATCCACCACCTCTCTGGGCAACCTGTGCCAGTGCCTCACCGCCTTTATTGTAAAAATACTTCTTTGTATCCAATCTAAATCTCCCGTCTTTTAGTTTGAAACCATTTCCCCTTGTCCTGTCCCAACAGACCCTGCTAAAAAGCGTTTTCTTTTCTTTTCTTTCTTATAGCCCCCCTGTAGATACTGGAAGGCCGCTGTTGGGTCTTTCTGGAGCCTTCAGGCTGAACAGTCCCAGCTCTGTTGGAATCAGCCTGATGCATTTGTTTTCTCCTGTTGCTCTGTGCCAGTTCTGTCGTGCTAAAAGAAATGCAAAGGACCATGAAGACCACTTGGCCTTGTAGGGTGGCTCTCCACAAAAGTCAGGTAGGGAAGTGGAAAGATTCTGTTTCCAGGCTGTGGTTTAGCGCCTTGGTTTTATCCTTCAGATCAGTGGCAGAGGAGCAGCAGGCAGTGTCCTTGGGGAGGAACGGCCGACTGTACCCACTCCCCTCGGCGGACCAGCTGGTGCTGAAGGCACAGCTCCAGCACGGTTCGCGGTGCCACTTCGGCCTCAGGTCTGCTCCGAAGCCGGAGAGCCAGGGCTCGGACCCGGCACCACGGCGGCCGTCCCGGGGCAGCGAGCGGCTGCCGCTCGGGGCCAACCCCACCGCCATCGGATGCCAGCGCTGCTCTGCGGCTCGGCTGCCCGGGACGCCCCGCG